>NW_010965082.1:198325-202567 GCF_000463585.1 Tarenaya hassleriana
GGTCGCTCATTTTCCCCAGTTTTGTTCATCAGAGAAAATGAGCTACCCGCTCATTTTCCTGACCGGTCGCTCATTTTCCAAGCGGTCACTCATTTTCCGAGCGGTCGCTCATTTTCCCCAGTTTTGTTCATCAGAGAAAATGAGCTACCCGCTCATTTTCCTGAGCGGTCGCTCATTTTCCGAGCGGTCGCTCATTTTTTGAGCGGTCGCTCATTTTTTCCAGTTTTGTTTTATCGGAAAAAACGAGCCAAACGAGCCACCTTCAATATCTTCCGACTAATCCTTAACACTTAACCAATTCACGACACGTCTTTTACAAGCATTTTACTCCTCCACCACACTTGTAATACACGTGAAACAAGAATCCTTTGAGAGATTTTAAAGTCCACCAATCTACTCTAAAATAACTAACATCTACCTCCATCCTCTGACGGAGGGTAAGGAATCCTTCAACTATGCGAGAGTCTACACCGAGGTATGCCTGATCAGATCTCCACCCAAGGAAATTGCGATTACCCTTCCGGGGGAAGAGGAACGAATGATCCGGGTCTCCTATGAATGGTTGCCCCCTAGCTGTCCCAACTGCCGAGAGGTGGGGCATAATGTGAGGCACTGCCCGATCCCTACATCTTCGGCTGAAAGCACTCGACCGGAGAATCAAACCCAAGAATGGAAGCAGAAGGGTGTTGCGCCGATGGGCATGAAGGCCACGCCTCAAAAGGATGCTGAAACAGAAAAAACAACTCAATTAGAAGGCAAGGAAAAAACAAAGCCAACTGCTCAACTTCGTCAAAATATGACAACTAGCTCTGTGACTCAGTCAGTATCAGCTAACCAGAAGGAGGCAAGCACTTCAGAGAAAGGGACAAAGGTCCAGCCGCAGACGAACCAAGGTTCAACTAATGTCCTGGATCCGCAGGGAAAGGACAGCCAACCCACCAAGCCTGCTCTGTTACCATGTTTACAGCCCAAGCAACTTATTAGTGTTGTAAACCAGGTTACACCCACTTTGCCTGCACATGAACATGTTAATGTTCGAGTGGAAGATCCAGGGGGAGTTCAACCGGGGAAGAAAACTAATCGCGGTGGCAAAACCGTGAATAAGAGACGCAACTAAAAACCTTAGCTCCATGATTTTTTGTTGGAATACGAGAGGGTTGAATGATTCAAACAAACGTCGCTGTGTAAAGCGGTGGATTTTGGACCAAACCTGTTTGGTCGGGGGCCTGCTAGAATCGCACATCAGGCCTCAAAATGTGGAAAGAATACTCTCTGCAATTCCCGTGGGATGGAGATTTTTTTGTAATCATGGAGCAGATCCATCCGGTCGGATTTGGGTTATTTGGGATGCATCAATAATTGTTCACATTTACAAGGTTACAAATCAGGCTATTACTTGCGGAATATGCATTCCAAATCAGCAACTGACTCTAGCAATGACTTTTGTCTATGCAAAGAACTCGGTTATAGAGAGAAAGGAGCTATGGGAGGAGCTCCGCCAGCTGAGCAGACATCAAATGATTAAAGAACATGCTTGGGCAATCCTTGGCGACTTCAATCAGCACCTGCATATTAACGATAGATCTGATCGCATGATGCCAACCTCATTACAAGGAATCGAGGATTTCAGACAGTGCATTGATTCAACAAGTATTACAGATATGGCTTACCGAGGCTTGCACTTCACCTGGTGGAATAACCACCAGCTTGACCCGCTAGCTGTTAAACTGGACAGGGTCCTTATTAATGAAGCATGGATTCCCGTCGACATATACAGAATTCAAGCTCCCTGGTCCATCTGATCATGCACCAAGCATCGTCTACTTTCCGGAGAATGATGGCCAGGTTCGAAAATCATTCAAGTTCTTTCCCCACACTGCTCTTCATCCAAATTTCTTACCGATTGTGCAGGAAAACTGGGAGTATGAGACAGTCGAGGGAAATCTGCAGGACAGACTGAAAATCGCTTTAAAACGCCTCAAAAAACCGCTAAGGGTGTTGAATCAGAAATATTTCAGCCAGATTTCGAAAAGAGTAAAGGAGTTGAGCGACAAATTAGCAGTAATCCAAGAACAGCTACTGCAGATGCCAACACCGGATTTGGTGCAGGCTGAACATAAAGCCAGGAAAGACTGGAATACGATGTTGCTTGCTGAAGAAAGTTTTCTCCGCCAAAAGTCGAGGGTTCAATGGCTTAAGCTAGGAGACAAGAACTCAGGGTTCTTTCATAGATCGATAAAAGGCAGATTGTCGGTCAACCAGATTCATGATCTGATCAATTCGGAAGGAAATCGCATCCAAACCAGGGACGAGATTAGGAATCATGTCATCGATTTTTACACCAACTTGTACGGGGGTGCTGGAACAATTGGGGAAGACACTCAAACAGAGGAGTTGCGCAGTTTACTCTCCTACACATGCTCAGAGGATTCAGGCAAAAATCTGACCGCTGAGGTATCAGCAGCGGAAATTGTGGCAGCCTTTAAATCCCTTCCCTAGAACAAAAGTCCAGGAGCAGACGGTTTCTCCAAAGAATTTTTCTCTGCTTCTTGGGAGATCACAGGCCCGGCGCTAATACGGGCAGTTTCAGATTTTTTCAGAACCGGCAAGCTTTGCAGGGGGTTCAACACAACATCTATAACATTGATTCCGAAGAAGACGCGTGCAGAAAAGTTAGTAGATTTCAGACCCATAAGCTGTTGCACAACGGTATATAAGGTGATATAAAAAATATTAGCACAGAGACTGAAGCCACTGCTCAGTGAATGCATCTCGGGGAACCAGACAGCATTTCAATCAGGAAGACTTATGTTGGAGAATGTACTTCTGGCTTCTGAATTGGTAAAGGAATATGGGACTGTTAGAGGCAAAAACAATGTCATGATAAAGCTCGATATAAGGAAGGCTTTCAACTCAATCAGATGGGACTTCCTCACTCAGGTTATGAAGGCTATGAATCTGCCAGACACTTACATTCAGTGGATCAGAGAATGTATCACGACAACCTCATTCTCCGTCAATATTAACGGTGAACTCACATGCCACTTTAAGGGGAAAAGAGGACTCCGCCAAGGAGATCCTCTTTCCCCGTACCTATTCATCATTGTAATGGAGGTTCTTTCACGGAAACTGGACAAGGAGGCATCATTGGGGAACATCAGGCTACATTCAAAGTGCTCTGACCCTCTAACCACACACTTAATTTTTGCAGATGACCTAGTGATCTTCAGTGAGGCATCTAGGACGTCTCTAGACTCTATAAGAAGCTGTCTGACTTGGTTTGGATCCAGATCTGGGTTGATCATTAATGCTGGCAAGTCCGAAATATTCTTCGGAGGAGGAGCAGAATTGGAAAACCAGAATTTGGCGGCAACACTTGGTGTACCTAAAGGAAATTTTCCAATGCGTTACCTTGGGTTGCCAGTGAGCCCAAGACGATTGAAACCGACAGATTACGAGCCATTATTAGAGAAGATCCGGAGGAAAATCAGCGCATGGTCAACACGACTACTGTCATACGCGGGCAAAGTGCAACTGGTCTCATCAGTCATTTACAGCATGGTAAACAGTTGGAGTCAAATCTTTTTACTGCCAAAGAAAGTCTTAAAAACAATTGACAGCCTTTGCTCAGCGTTTTTGTGGAGGAATGGAACATCGAGTACACGGAGAGCAAAAATTTCTTGGGCTAATATCTGTAGACCCAAGTGTGAATGGGGACTTGGAATCAAAAGGCTGGAGGACTTGAACAAAATTTATAGGCTGAAGATGATTTGGGCTTTTTTCAGGGACTCGAGCTCGTTGTGGGTTGCTTGGCTGAAGGTAAATATTCTGAAACGGGAAACATACTGGACTGCAAAGCCATCTGCAAACATATCCTGGAATGTCAGAAAATTAATCAAGATGAAAGAAGTGGCGAGAGGGTTTGTTCGGTGCAACATAGGCAACAGACAAAAAACAAGCTTCTGGCATGATCATTGGACCGAATTGGGACCCCTCATTGAGTACATTGGAAATCAAGGACCGAGACTATTGAGATTACCAATCCAAGCGAAGGTAATCGACGCAACTCGGGATGGAAGATGGGCGCTGCTAGGGGCTAGAACGCAGGAGATTCAGAATCTCCATGTAGAGCTGATGCGTATTCCAGTTCCAACTGTTGGTTGTAATGCTCTAGGATGATCCGTGATATGACATTTTGACTTTGTATTGATTCATTGGTTTATGAATGCATTACATTCCCGT
>NW_010965082.1:202658-218909 GCF_000463585.1 Tarenaya hassleriana
AAAAGTGCCCTGCCACTAGCGGGGAAGGTCTGGCCAAATCCGCCGGCGGAGCTCTCAGCATGCCAAGCTTGGCTAGGTAACATCTCAGGGACCGACAATGCTTGGCGAAGGACACTGATAAAGGTTCTAATCCAACACTCACTGTATGAAATCTGGAAAGAACGAAACGCCCGCATCTTCCAGGACTCTGCCACCACTGCACAGCTGCTCCGACGTCGTCTAGATCGATCAGTACGAAGCACACTTTTATCGCTCCAGCAGGAACGCGACTGCGAAAGCAACGAACTCCTCCAACAGTGGTACTCCCTCAATCTGAATCGAGATTTGCAATTATAAGCCATGTATGAGTTTGTACTGTATTCCTTTGTAAGGGTCGAATAGCGTAAGCTTCAAGTGTAGATCGGAGATCCTGGATTATGTACCACCCCTTTTTGAAAAATATACCCAAATTTCATCAAAAAATAAAGTATAGTAATTGCTTCTCTCCATTTTTTGTTTTTTTTTGTCCACTGTATCTCATAAATGCAAAATTTAATACCTTACCTAGAAGAAATACAAGTGCATAATGATATGACGTGTCGTTCAACAACTGGTGGTCAAACTTGGCGACGAAACCGCTTATAAAACCCCGAAAAATTCTTCACGAGAAAGACCGAAGAGAGAAAAATATCGAGAAGAGGAAAAAGCAAACACCGACGATGACGAAGCAAATGACGATAATGGCGGTTCTGATGATTCTGGTAGCAATCTCTTCGAATATGGAGTTGGCGGTAGCCGCAGGTCCTTTCGATTGCCTCGACGCTTGCTTCACCGGCTGCGTTCAATCCGACAGTGAGTTTTCCGATCTAGTCGAGCGAAATCAGCTCCAGATCTCTGAGTTTCAGAACCCTTGATCCGTAAAATCTGATTTCTATTTCTATTTCGGTTCCGATCTTGATTTTGATAAATCTTTTGGGCGCGTTTCAGCGAGATTGATGCAGAGGTGCGAGGGCAAGTGCCGGATTAGATGCTCCCCTGGTAAAATCTTCACCCCTTCCTTGGAACGATTTTGAGAATTCAGAATCTGGAGGCGTTTGATCTGATTTCGGTCGTAACACGAGAGAGATCTGAATCGAACCTCATCTGGTTGCGTTAGATGGATTTCGCTTTTGAAATCTGGCAGAGAATTTATGAAAACATATACATGAATTGTTTTGGAGCTGATGTGATGTGTGTGTATTTTGATTGGCAGACGCAAAAACGGCGGGAGAGGGAAGAGCATAATTTACTAATTTAGTAAAATAAATGGATGCTGTAATGTTTGTTGTTGTGTTGTATGCTTTTATTATCACGATTATCATATTTGGGAAACTACCATCTGAATAATATGTTTGCGGTCTAATGAGTATTGGACATACTACATAAATGAATCATATCGATGATTCACTTTGGAGTTCATATACATATATGTATATATATATATATATATATATATGAATATTGAAGATCAAATCACAACAAACACGAGCATGAGCTAAACGACAACAAAGACCAAAAGATGAAACTCATGAGCATGAGCGTGTGTGATTGATTTTTACCTTATTTGGCTTCATTTATTACGAAAGAATTAAGACAAAAAAGATACAATCCTAATCCCATGGTTGAGGATTATTAAACGCGCCAAATCTCCTACGAATTTGATCGACATATCTTTCGCTTTCATTACAACATCGTAGCCATTTATGATTGTGCAATCGCAAAAGATGTTTTGTCTTTCCAGAATGTTCTTAGAAACACATCTTCATTCTCTTCCTTCAATTTAACAGTGAACCTTCTTCGCTTCCATCCCCTTCCACTTCTAGTTTTCTGTGAATTCTGATCGATTCTCAGGAGCATTCGCTCGGATGAAAATGTCGCAAGCAGTTCCTGGATTGGGTGATTGTCTTCCTCTCTCCCGCTTTCCGGACTCATAATGGCGGAGGCAGCCAGAGTTGCGTGGCGGCTGCGGTGAGGGACAACGGAGACAATCTCTGTTGGCTCTGTCTCAAGTGGCAAGTGAAGTTGGTGTCGTATATTAAGATTAGTTGGAGTTTATGTCAGAAAACATTGGTTGATGTTTCAGTTACTGTTGCTTCTTAATTTTATGCGACCGTTCGTGTAACTGCAGATTACAGTTACTTGGTTTGGTGGTTTATACATTCTGTAAGAAAAAATTGAGTAACTCATTGCAGACTTTTGTGTTCTGTAATCCTATTTGGAAGAAACCGAGCAGTTTGTATGAGTGCTAATGTGTAAATAAAAGTGTTGCGTGTTGCAGAATTTCAGAATTCTGTTTCTATTGTTGCAGAAAACAGAAATGGATTTTTTGGACAACCTCGGCCATTTGCAGAGAGAGAAGAGCATAACCCAGACAAACCTTTTTCTATGCGCTCCCGATTTCATTTCGGTTTCTGGGTTTGAATCTGTCTGCCGTGAATCATCTCTGTCAAATTTGCGCAGTTTTTGGTCTGTTGGTCTCATATACTTTGTTCATAGGATTATGGGACAGATTCCCAACGGCACGAACTGTGCAGCAGATTTTGGAGGAGTTACCCATTTGCATACTCGAGCAGCCATGGATGGTCATCTCCAGCACCTAACAGCAGAGGAAGGACACCATGGAGGACGTGAAGTGTGGGTTGAAGAGAAAATGCTTAAGTAACAAAGAAGGAGAAGATCCATGGACATGGAGGTGAAGAGGGTGAGGAAGAGGAAGTGGAGAAGAAAGAGGGGAGATTGGTCTGTTCCAACAGCAGAATCACTCCTCTGCCTGAAAATGTTGAGTTGGAGAACATAAACCATACCAAAGGCTAGAACTCTCCGGAAAGATCTTGGACATCAATGTCAAGTGATCATTGTTCTTGTCTTTCCTCGCTCTTGTACGAGAGCCTGGTTGTAATGTGTAAGTCAGGTTGATGGTTCAGGCCGAATGGAAACAATTGTGGACATGCTTCTCAAGCTGTCTCACCTCATTTCTGAACTTGATTCCGCCATGGATTTGCAGGGAAGAAGACTAGACAGCCAGGTAGTGGGAGAGACATAGAGGAGCATGACAGAGTTATTGTACTGTCATGCATGTGACAGCGGAAGGTGGTTCTTGGAGAAGCAAAGATTATTTGCAGGTGTTAACCTGAAAAACCTGCATGCAATTGCAGTGTCTTCCATATAAAGCAACACATTTCGGGTATGGTTTAAAATTGTTTATAAGGCTGAATTCCCCATCAATACAGCTAAACAAGTAAAGGGAGTGAGGTCAAACTATGAATAGCCCTTGGTCTACAAGGGAGTACTCATCTTGGTCAGGGAGAAGAAGAAGCTCATTGTCAAACCTCGTGGCATCATACATGTGAAGTGGGTACGCAGCAAGGAATGATGGGTCATTGTAGTCTGTAAATTCTGTATTTTGCAATCCAGAATTCTCGAGAAAGCGGTCACCTTGAAGCCAAAACAAGCCTAGGTCTCTGTCCAGTGATGCTGCTGGGTGCGGTTCTGGGAAATCCCAGTTTAGGTTTCTCAGGATTGACTCTGTATTACATGGTATACTGCAATTGGATTCCTGCAGCATTGTACCAGAGATGGAAGATGGAGCAGACAAGTCATGAAGGCCCATTGTAGAGTTCTTGTCTTGTTGCAGAAGGAAGTCATCCCCGTTCACAGGAGCTACTCGGTTCAGGCAACTGCTGACTGGAATCTCGAACGGAGGCTTGACTTCTGTTTCAATGAGACATGGCACAGGATTCTCCGCATAATAACTTTGACCAGTCAATGGTTGCGGAAGAAAGCTGCCTCCAAGGGAAATTGGCTTCGATTCAAGAAATTGTGGAACATCGTTCCAAGAATACTGTTGGGGAAGTGAAGAGTTCATCACACTTGGACTAGCTTCTGATGCAAATGGTGCAAGGGAAGGATCGTATCCTGTACGTGGCTTTTTGGCCTTTTGTGGACTGAGGATATTGCTTATTTTGGTTTCAGACACTGCGGTTGAAGCAATCCCCTTCTGATCAACATCTGTAGCGCTCGGGTTTGGTGTCTGAACTCCCGGGCTACCTCCAGAGAACGTGTAGCTACTATTCTGAACTTCTGCAGGCTGTATTTTTCTCGGGCTCTGGTGGCTTGGACATACTTCTGCATCTTTAGGGGGTGAATCCATATTCTTCTGCCCCTTCTCCTTCTCTAATCTGCTAAGGTAAAGCCTGTATTTCTGCGACAGTAAAACAAGTTCTATCCATGTTTTGTCTCTCTATCTGACAAGTCCTAATCACTGTTTGATGTAAGAGAGTTAAGTTACAAGGCTCTTACCTGCAGGTGGCTTGCAACATTTTCTCTGGTGAGCCACGGAACATTCATAAGGTCCAGAATTTTCTTCGGACCGGCTTCTACAGAAGAAGAAACCCACAAAAATCAGGGTTCTGTGAGCAGACATATGATGAAGGGAAGCAAAACCAGAGCACCAAACCGTAGAAGTACTTACTGTGATCACATCCGATCTGATTCACAGCGTGCACAAACTTCTGGTGAAGCTCAAATGTCCAAACCACTCTTGCTTTCTTCGTGGAAGATGGATCGGTCAGGTCCCTGTCATCTTGATGCTGCTTCTTCTCCGTGTCCTTCCTTTTCCTTCCGAAAGAAACTTCCTCCCCACCGAGAAAATGGGCATCTTCCGATTGATCAAGGCCATGCCTGGAGATCCAAATACTCTCGGCTCCTTCATACCCTTCGACGTCTCTGAATTCTTGGAGCTTCTTTCTGAGGACATGTTGCCATATGATCTTCAGCTCCTTCATCCTTATCGGTTTCAGTAGGTAGTCACAGGCTCCGTGCTGAACGCCCTTCATCACCCGGCTTGTCTCTCCATCCACCGACATCACTGCACAAGTAAATACAGCTTTGAACTCAGAACCCTTAAGCTTATAAAGTGATATCAGCATAAAGACTCTTTCTTTCTTTTTTCTTGGACCTCTTCTTTTGGGAGTTCGATATAGAAGTTGAGAAATTACTTATAACAGGAAGATCCATCTCGAGCCCGACATGCTCAAGAAGCTTGAACCCATCCATGTCCGGCATGTTCACATCGCTGATCACGATATCGTACCCGTCCTTACGCTCCCGGAGTAGCTTCAGAGCCTCTCTCGCCAAGCCACAGGTAGTAACTACAAGTACGAGGAGATTGTCAATATTTGTGTTAGGCTGTATTCCTTTTATACAGATTTGTCACACAACATGGATAAACATATACTTCCATGTCTGAAGGTTTCTCTTCCATCAAAATCTCAGAAAAGACTCAGAATCTGGGAGGGATCTCAAGGTGTTCAGACAGTAGTAGTTCAGAACAGATTCGCCATAAGAGCAGGAAAAACGAAAAAGAAGACAAGGATCTTAAGAAGAAAACCAAGGAGGAGGGGAGAAGAACATGATGGGGAGGGGACCTTCATACGAGCACTTCTTCAGCATCTTCTCGAGGATCTTGAGCCAGGTGGGGTCGTCGTCCACTACCAGGACACGGAGGCCGACCGGCGAGAAACATTTCTCCATTGTCATCGGCGATAGAGATTCTCCGACCGACAGGATTCACCGGAAAACCAGAGAGACAAGACAAATCCGGTGGGGCTCTGTGTCTGACTGTGTGTGTGTTCTTTTTTGGAAAGGCAGAAATGGGAGTGGGTTTGCGTTTTATTGAGAACTAAGGCCAAAAAAATAAAAAACAAATAAAAAAAAATAAATAGGCGAATATTTGGCGCCGTCTAGATAACGGTCACTGTGGCGCACGCTAGCTTTCCCTCCCCATCAATACTCTTCATATTTTTTTTTCTCCCCTCCCCTTTTTGTTCCTTTCCTTTTTCATTTCTTTTTTTAATCCTATTTTTTCGTTGTTTAGGCTTAATTATAATTTCTGTTGACGAAATTTAAATCTTGTTTCCGTTTTCCATTTTTTTTTTGTAACTTGCATGAGGGAATTCAGGATTTTTAGTACGTCTTTACTTTGCCGGAGAAAAAGTGTTGAACTCAGATTATATTGTATTTTAGATTTAATGACAAACATATAAATTGATTTATAACAGACTTTTTTATTAATCGGAATTTTTTTTATAAAAACAATATCCATAAAACCTTTTAAGTCATTTCTAATGATTCATTTCTATATAAGCCGGGTATCTCTTTCTCTTTTCCCTTCTCCTCATTTTTATATTCTCCACTTTTCTAAATAAAACATCTATCGGTATACATTGTACATGTTCAAATCATCTTAAACCTCTTTTCGTAATTTTTTTTCTATATCTAACTATCTTCTCTCTAATATTCTCATTTTTAATTCTATGCATTCTTTTATATATATTCATACATCCATCGCACCATTTTTATCTCGGTCACATTCGTTTTGGACACATTTTATCGTTTGTCCACCCAACATTCGTTACCATACATCAATACGGGTCTTATGATGGTATGATATAGAATTTTTCTTTCAACCGTATGGAAACCTTACGATCGCAAAGAATCTCGTAGCTTGTCTCTGTTTCATCCATCCAACTTTTATCATGTGACTAACATCTTCATCGCAATTCTCATCGTTTTGAATGATTTAACCAAGATATTTAAAATATGGGTTTCGAGATACCAATCCGCTTTGCAAATTAACTCATACACCACTAGAAAGTCTTCTACTAAAACACAATGTGTGTACTCGATATTCATTCTATGAAACCTAAAACCATATGCCTCTAATATACTCTTTGTAACTCTAATTGTTCATTTATTTCTTCTCTATACTTATATATTAACACGATGTCGTCTGTAAATATAATGTACTAAGATATCTTTTTTATATATTTGTTGTCAATTCATTCATGATTAAGGTGAAGAGGTACAAGATTAAAATATTACTGTTTTAAATGGTAAAAAATTTCGGCTCTTTGATTACGAAATAACGTTCCTAATATGCATGGGTAACACAAAAGTGTGATCATTTTGTCACGCAAAAGCGTGAGCGATTTAGTCTATATATGGTTTGAGATCTTTTACTCCCCAAAACACATTCAAATGTTAAATTAAAATTAAATATTATGTGGTAGAAACAATTAATATTATTCAGGAAGGAAGTTGGATATACAAAAGAATAGATATGTCTACGGATAATATTTCAACTCATTACGAGGAAAAGTTGGTTAATTTTATGTAACTTAAAATAAATCAGAATTGTCGCATTCAAAGGAAGAAGAAATTAGTCATGTGAAAGAACGAGACAGATTTTGCTCTACAAATGATTAGGATATATATGCGTGTGTGTGGGAAATTATTAGAAATATTGGTTTGAATTAAATTTATATAATTTCTTTTTATATTAAATTTGAAAATTTTTACTATACGAGAAATTTTATTTTTTATAGTCTTAAAATTTTATTACAAATTATATAGTAACTTTAAGTTGATCAATAATAATAATAATAAACGATTATTGTATTTTGACATGCTATCCCAGTACATTTTTTAGGGATAATCGCATATAAATACCTAAACTTTTATAAAATTCTCAAATAAATACCTGAACTATAAAACTCCTAAATAAATATCTGAACTTTTCAAAACTTCCACATAAATACTCAAACTTTTAAAATTTTACCAAATAAAACAATTTTCATTGACGACATTAATTGATTGAGTCATTAATTTTCGTAAGATTTAGTTATAAATTAAACGACGTTAATGGATTTTGGTTTTATTTGAATTTTTTTGAAAAGTTTGGGTATTTATATGGAAGTTTTGAAAAGTTTAGATATTTATCTCGAAGTTTTATAATTTAGGTATTTATTTAGAAATTTTGTAAAAGTTTAGATATTTATATGCGATTATTCCTTTTTAAAAATATGGAATTTTTTCTTGCAAAATTAGGGTTCTTGGTGTGTAAATATAATCATATAAATTATTCTTCATGGTTTTAATAATGCGCCCACACACACACACACACACAAAAAGCACTAAGACATTCCAAAGGTTGGATTAGACCCACACAAAGAGCACTCTCCAATCACTTGCCGACTAATCAGTCTTATGGGTCAAAAAATATAAACCCTAATTTGTGTAATGTCGCCACGCGATTGGGCTGTGTCCTCCACGCGCTGCTTTGGAACACTAACCTTTTAATTAATGTGCATGTAAATCTAATCAATGCTTTGGCCCTCGAATTATATTGGTTGTTATTAAGTATAATTCCACTACTGATGAACATTAATCGTCCTTTGTAATGAAGGTTCTTTCTTAGTGTACTTTTTTATTCATCATTTAAAAAATAATTGTGAAGAAATAAAGGTTTTAAGTTATTGGAAACAAATGGAGGTGTTAATTAGTGCATGCCCATTAAAAGGATGACATCCATTTCCATGACATAAGAACTGACCAGACTACTATTATTATTATTATTATTATTATTATTATTATTATTATTATTATTATTATTATCATCATCATCATTAATTTATTATTGTTATTATTATTATTATTATTATTTTAATTATATCGAACTTCCTTATGTAAATATTATGACTTTATAAAATGTTATCGTTTGATGCATGCCCATTATTACCGTTACCTTATTTTGTGATTATATAATCAAAAGCCGACATTAAAAACCCTAATTATCATATAAAATCGGTTAATGGTGATAATAGCCGCAAAAAAAACTCTCTTGAGTTCAAAGGATTAATTCCGAAGAATATAATATAAAGAGAGGAAATATCTAAGTTAATGCAAGTACCATTAGGGATGTTAAAGAAGTCCGAAACACGAAGCTCCACCTGAGCCTTTCCAATAAAAAAGGGTTGGGGTTTACGAGTATAAGTCTGTTAAGTTTTCGAGCTTTCGGACCACGAATCAAATTGATGGTTTTAGTGCTCTATGATGATCGTATGATGTGAGGACTTGTACTGTTGTGATGAATTCATTGGATGAATGCATTATATGTTCATTATTTGTTTTGCATATTTAATAAATAATGAAATCCTTGAATCGTTATGAACGATCCTAAACTCCTTAGTCGCTTGTCATTGTGGGAGTAATGATGAATTAAGACTAATATGAGGCGTGATGGATGATCATAGAGATGATCATGTGTATTGGATACGGATCATGATCATGGGTACTTGTTTGGAACAAGTGACCGGATGACTCGCGTGAAATTGTCGATTGGATTTTATCCATGACTGCAATCTCACATGATGGTTTACTTTGGATCCTTAGACCTGATATGTCTACCCGTATCCGACATGAGGATTAATGTACTTTGACTGCGTCAAACGTCGTCTTTAACCGGATGATTATAACGACGTGACTCAGGTACATTACGAGTCATGTAGTGGATAGTAGATAGTCAAGATGGAATTTTGTGCATCTCTAAAGAGAGAAATATCGTTGGGCCCGTCGTAACAGTAGGACTGTTGAAATGTGTGGCCACACTATAGATGAATGTCATATATTTCTTACAGTCTACTCGGGATACGACAAATCAATCGAAATGTGTTTCGATATATGATATCGTGAGACAAAGAGGATCATCGTTTGAGCTATCACTGGCTTTCGGTTAGATCACATCTAACTCTATCCGATGGGGGTAATCGTAATATCTTGTTAGAGACCGCTTATGATTTGTAAAACGAGATTGGATCTCGGATTTACTGCCGTTATCGGAGGAGCCTAAAGGGTCACACATACGGGATGGATGTGTATGTACGTGAAGTCGGAACAGAGAAATTTGGAATTTCTCCAAGGGGTCAGACCGACCGGTCCAATAGTTAGACCGTCCAATGGTTGTATCGTCCAGTCTGACTCAGTCGGGCACGATTTTGTTCTACTAACTGTGTTGGCCTAGACCGACCAGTCTACTCATTGGACCGACCAGTCCAGACACAGTGACGTCAGCACGTGTCATTTGATGACACGTGTGTTTTCATGCTTCAGAGGTCCAGACCAATCGGTCCAGACCTAGACCGGTGGTCTAAGTCTTTTTCGGAGTGTTGGCAGAACAGGAGCAAAACCGTCTAGACTGATCGGTCTAGGTCTGGACGTCCAGACGTCGGCAGACCACCAGTTCGTGATTTTCACGTGTTTTCTTGATCAAAACAGGTGGGAAACGACCCCAATCATTTAGAACTCGAACCAAGAATATCTGGGGTTGTTCTTGGTTCCAAGTGTTGAAATCCATTACAAGGTGTGGATACCTCAAGTGTGTGTTGGCTTCATCAACATCTAAGTTGTGATCAACAACCTGCAATTTGATTGTGAATCTAAGGGATTCAAAGGTTAGTTTTCTCTCTTGAAGCTCTTCATCGAGCATGTTTGGTCCGTGGGTGACCGGTTTTTGAATGTCATTTCCGCTGCGCAAACCTACAAACCTGATCCAAGGACGGTTGTGAACCGTCCGGGACGTGCACGACACGACCCAGCACAAATACGTTTCGGGCAAAGTCGGACCGGTTGGATTTCAAATCAGGCTCGAGGCTCAAATCTTTTTCCCCTAAAATCTTTCTACTATTCATTCACCGTTTAATTATATACATTTTCATTTTCATTCAATATAAATTACATTATCTTATAATGCAAAACAATTCAATTCAATTAATTCAATTAAAAAGGGAATCATTCTGGACCCCCAGGGCGACCGCTCGACTTTTTTGGAATCTCAGGAAGCTCACCAAGATCAGACACGTGGCTAGAGTGTTTGTGCGCTGCAAGATCAGTGATGGGGAAAAAACTTTCTTTTGGCATGATCATTGGACTGATTTGGGTCCCCTGATTGATTATATTGGAAGGAATGGCCCAAGATTACTCAAAACACCTTTGAAAGCCAAGGTTAAAGAAGTAACTGCGGATGGGAGATGGGCACTATCGACGGCTAGGTCACGACACATTCAGGAGCTCCATTTTAGACTCATAGTAATGAGGGCACCGACGACAAATGACGAACCTGACAGATATGAATGGAAAGTTGCAGAAAACTCCTTCAAGCCGACTTTCTCAAGCTCAAAAACATGGAATCTGATTAGATCAGTAGATGTAAAAGTGGATTGGTCACCTATGGATTGGTTTAAGGAAGCTATATCAAGATACGCATTCATGCAATGGGTTGCTATGGAGGGAAGGTTACCCACTAAAGATAGGTTGTTAAAGTGGAACTTGATACAAAATTCAACTTGTGTCCTTTGTAACAGTGAGGAGGAATCATATGAACACTTGTTCTTCTAATGCTCATACTCGTTGCAGATTTGGTCAGACTTGGCAAGGAGGATATGTCAAAACTCTCTTGACAGGCTCATGAATACCCAGCAATGGATAGCAACGATCACCACAGATGACACGCATCAGAGACGATCCCTATTGAAGATCCTCATTTAGCATGCGGTGTATTGATCGTGCCAATCTAGATGAATGGATGGTCAAGTAATAAAACCTAGACTAAGCCGATTCCGCAAAGGTACAGATTCGATGTAGTACCAGGGTCGAACACAGGGACCGAGAGATGATAGTGTCGATGGTGATCCTAACGAGGGTCGAGCGCAAAATAGTTGGTTGGTTGGGAAAAACTATAACTAATGGCACTGTAAGTTCGGGGGTTCACCGATGCTACAGATTATCTAAATAGATGGTTGGTTTGCAGTCTAAGGTCGACTCAGGAAACTCTAGCCTCTATCCTAGAACGCGTCCGGTCAGAGATCTTCATTCTCTAACTAACGTTTTCCTTATCAACTTCCGCATCTTTAGGTCTATGTTAGAAGCATTAACGTCCGCTATCATAGTTTCTAGGTCGAATTAAGAATTCCTTATCAAATCCAACTTATGCGTTCAGAATTAATAACCTATCTTATGAACAAATTCTGGTATTAATTAATCCAAATTCCTTTGCAATTAATGAATCCAAGTTCAATTCTATAGCGTGATCAATCCTAAGAAAGCATTACGTTCAATTCATAAAACCGGATCTAATTTAGACATGCATTCAACCGTTTATGCGCATTGATAATTCCGTAACATGGTTAGATTCCTAACCTACAGCAAGTGAACTACTCACACATCATGGAGAAAAGCGAAATATATATGGATTCATACAACATTTCAATAGAAAAGGAATAGAAAATTTATAGTATGAAGAATCAATCTTTGAACAACGAAATGCATCAATCTCCACTCCAATTCGTCCCCCGAAGTGTCAAGAACCCAAAAATATCGAACAATATCGAAAAATGTGTCAAAAAGCGAACCCCTCGGTTTCCGTACGGTCTTTTTATAGACATTTTGAAATATCGACGTTAAAAACCTCGATATCGATGTTTTGTAACGTCGATATTCTCCCAAGGTTCAAGATCTCGAGGTTTTGGAAGGTCGATATCGATGTTGTGGAAGGTCGATATATGGACTGCTCAGATCTCAAGGTATGGAACATCGATATCGATGTTCTGGAATGTCTAGATCTGGAAATCTGAAAGTCTGATCTCGAGGTAGCTGAAAACATCGATATCGATGTTATAAAACGTCGATATCGATGTTCTCAACATCGAGATTCTTCCTGTTCTGCTCCAAAGTTCGTTTCTCTCCCGCGGCAAGTCCGTGACCTTTCTTAGCTCATCCGTGATTGTCCAATTGGTCCAATTAAGTTCCAAAAACACCGTTTTAGCTTCGTTTTCGTCCGATTATGCGAATATTTCTGAAATTACATCAAAGAGCAAAGAAAACGGTATTTGTGCACAAAATGTGGCCTAAATGCTAGATTTGCATGGAAAAGAGGGGTGAAATGCAACTAAAACTATAGAAAAATAACGTCAAAAACCGATGTCATCAACTCCCGCAGAATTAGACTTTTGCTCGTCCTCGGACAAAAAACTCTAGGAAAAATAATCTAAAAAGGGAGGAGAACGAAGGGTCGATTCCATATGAATGTCAGAAGCTAAAACGGTGTTTTTGGAACTTACTTGGACCAAGTGGCCTAAATGCTAGATTTGCATGGAAAAGAGGGGTGAAATGCAACTAAAACTATAGAAAAATAACGTCAAAAACCGATGTCATCAACTCCCCCAGACTTAGACTTTTGCTCGTCCTCGGACAAAAAACTCTAGGAAAAATAATCTAAAAAGGGAGGACAACGAAGGGTCGATTCCATATGAATGTCAAAAGCGAGATTATCATCTAGTTCTAGCTACCCGTGAACGGAAACAAGTCTATTCTACTATGGTCTCTCGTCTCTCAGAATGAATAATAGCTATGGGGTTTTTTCTATCGCTTAGTGCCACCCAGACTGTTTTAGTCTCGTCCTCGGACAAAATAAACTACAAACTACTCCGAGTCCTCGGAGTCCGAAATGACTATCGTCTCCGACTGGATGTGGTCATATGCGGGGGCGCCTGATGTGCCCGCTGGCGCGTATCCGATCGGATAAGAGTATCCCGGATAAGGATAGTGCGGCGGTGGGTAGACTGGCTGCATCGGGAAGATCTGCCCGGCGTGATAGTGCAGCTGATCCAGCATCGTCGACTGGAAGTCACCCGCATGGGCTTGCTGCCCCCGTGCTCGGGTCGCAGCTCGCCTCTCGGTCTCTGCGGCCTCGCTCTGGCATAGAGTACGGTCATCCACTTCGTGGAGGCGTTCGACTGCCTCCCGAGAGTAGTCCTCAATACGCTGGACCCGCTGCTCTATCTCTCCCCTCCACTGTCGCATCTCGTCGAAGTATGCATCGGTGTACGGGCCAGTCTTCTGTGGCGCGGGGTTCTGGGGCGACGGGTTGTGCAACTTTTGATGAGCAAATCAATCGTTGCTGATCTTCTTTGTATCTCTAAACGTATTCTCGAGTTTCTCCTTTTCTCGGTAAGGAGGGAATAACGTTTTAATAAAGTGGAATCACGCCTAGAAGATCATATCCAGGTTCATCTTCTTCGTTTTCGTTTTTTCAATTATGTTGTTTTCGTTATTTTTCTCGTTGTATCCATACCCATACTTTTCTAACATTTTTTGTGTGTAAGAATTTGGTTATTAGAATTTCAAACATGTGAGTTCATAAATCTTTGACGATACCAGAGAATCTAAGTATCTAATTCCAGATTTTGACGGTCATTATGACCATGGACGGACCTATGTTATGAGTTATGGGGGACATATACCCCCACTCTTTTTATTAAAAAAACTTATTTTCATTATAGTTTTGATAAATTTCTAACAATAGATGCCCCATAAAAAATTTATATTTATCTCTAGTAATTTTTATATTGCTCTTATTGATAAATTTTTTTAGGTCTGCCTATGGTTCTGATGTTGTTGTTAGAACACCAATGGTTAATCACATCATTTGGGTTGTGGTATCGATCTTTCACGGAAAAGAATACAAATTAGTTTTGATCTAGAATTTCGATTCTCATATATGGTCATGGTTTCTATTCTACGGTGGATATGAAGTCGATGAATTCATAAATTGACCGCAATTATTGATTAGTATTGGTTTGTTCCATCTTTCTTTTAGTTTTCAAATAATTTGATTTGATATTGTTATTTTTAAATATATTTTTGTTGATTTTTTTATGTAACAATATACTATTATATTATTTTTTGAAAAAATTTGCAAAGTATGCCAAAAGTAAGAGATATTTGAAGTCTGTAAAAAAAATTGAATCATTTGCAAAATATATTTTTTTATAATAATTTCAATAATATCCTTGACAGTAACAGAATAAGTTAAGTGAAAAATCATTGCCAATACTTTATTTTTCTCTCAAAAAAAATTTAAAATTCTCTGCATTATTGAATTTTCGTTGAAAGGACGATTTTTGTGCATTTTTTATTCCATTGCATATCACTATAATAATAAAAAAATCGAAATAGATATAATTTTCCTTACTTATATTTTCAGTTGATTTTATATTGTTTTTCTGTTTTCGTTTATTGTGTTTCAAATTAAAAGCTTTGTTATGTCATTTTTGTACACCTCCCCATTTGTTTTGTAAATTATAGCCTCCACTTTTTGCTCCGTCCTGGAAGTGTATGTACACATCCCGAACGAAAATATGAGCACTCAAACGTTATTTGTCTCATCTCAGACGATAATCTGAGCACAAGAGGTTATTTTTCTCATCCCATATGAGATTATCATCTCCTGAACATATAGTACTCATCTCGTAAAAAAACTCTGAGTTCTCGGACGATATTATCCCAACTCGGACAAGATTATCATTCGGAACGGTACAATCTCATTCAGGATGAAACAATATCGTCCGAGTGCTTGGAGTTTTGTCAAGGATGAGTACATTCTTGTTTGAGGGAATGCAACATCATACTTCAGACAATGATTTTCTCTCCTAGACGAGATTGTCATCTCCTAGACAATTCTAGAAGTGAAAATCTCGTCTAATAGAGGAAATGATCATCCAGTTGCTCGGATTTTTGTTCGAGATGAGTATATTCTCATCCGGGGGAGCAGGACGTCTTATCTCGGACGATCATTCCCTCTCCCAGACGAGATTACCACATGGCGGACAATTAACCCGTCTAGTAGAGGGAATGATCGTATGAAAGGAAGGTTTACTATTTCTGATGTTCATTTTTCATGTGATATGACTGTCTTCAGTCTCTAACGATACTTTCCGGTAGGATAAGAGCCTAGCTAGTCCTTAGAAATATTGGTTGTAATGCTCTAGGATGATCCATGATATGACATTTTACTTTGTATTGATTCATTGATTTATGAATGCATTATTTTTCCGTTATACGATTAGCATGTTTGTTGTATTTCGGCATCCTTGAATCATTAGAGAATGATTCTAAACTCCCTAGTCAGTCATCATTGTGGGAACAATGTTGAATCAAGACTAGGATGAGGTGTGATCAACGCATTGGATATAAATCACAATCATGGATACTCGTTGTGAACGAGTGACTGGATGACCCGCATGAGATTGTCACATGGACAGAGTCATGACTTGAATCTCACACAGCGTTTCGTTTATGGATCCTCATACCTGAGATGTCTAGAGTATCTAATATGAGGAGTGGCGTGTCTTGACTGCGTCAAACGTCGTCTTTAACCGGATGATTATAACAGCGTTGATCAGATACGTTCACGAATCATATGAAGATAGTAGACATGCAATATGGGACTTGTCACCTCCTTAACAGGAGAGATATCGCTGGGCCCTCTCGTGGAAGTCGGACTATGAAAACGCGTGGCCACACTATAGATGAAGTTGCATCTATTTTACTAGTCGATTT
>NW_010965082.1:219357-219603 GCF_000463585.1 Tarenaya hassleriana
TTTTGGGTCAGCCGCGGACCAGACGCTGGAAACAGGCGGACCAAGGACGCTGGAACGGCGGACCGGAAAGGAACTAAGAGGTTTGGTCCGGAGCTGACCAAAAGTTGGTCAGCCGGAATAAACCTCCAGGTCAGACGGTCCGCGAACTTCGGACTAAGCCTGGTCCGCCGGACCAAGCTCATGGTCCGGCGGACCGGGATCTGGAAAATTTCCAAAAATCGAATTTTAGGGTTTTCTAATCTTATT
>NW_010965082.1:226013-226646 GCF_000463585.1 Tarenaya hassleriana
CTACAGGGTCACACACCAATAGGGATGGACTTATACGTGAAGAATCCGAAGAATGAAAACGAGAGTTGACCGAAACAAGCATGAAAAGGAGTTTTCAATGTGTTGGTCCGGAGTTGACCATGTTTGGTCAGCCCCGGACCAAGTCGGTCAGCCCAGGAGGTCCGGAAGTCAGCCAGGAGGTCATCTGTCCAAGTCTAGTCCGGCTGACCAAAAGTTCGTCAGCCGCGGACCAGACGCTGGAAACAGGCGGACCAAGGACGCTGGAACGGCGGACCGGAACCAGGTTCCGGTTTTCCGAAAATTAAACCGAAATTAGGGTTAAATCTCTTTATAAGAAAGAGATTAGAACCCTAATTCGGATGAGACTTTTGGCAGCCGACTTTTGCAGTTCTTGGAGAGTTTTTGGTGAGATCCAAAAAGCTCAACAAGTTCTAAGTCTCGTTTTCTCGAAGTGGAAAAACCGAATAGAGATTCGAGTCCTAGCAAACAAGTTCCAATCGTTGGAATCCATCCCGAGGTGTGGATACGTGTAGAGGGCGAGGTAATCTTCCTGCCTAAGTGATCGGACGAATTCTTCAGCTGATACAGGCCCCGGATCGATTGAGATAAGCGTTCTAACGTTTCTACGATTCA
>NW_010965082.1:227966-231979 GCF_000463585.1 Tarenaya hassleriana
TTTCGTCCAAACTTAATTAAGGCCGACCTAAAACTCAGAGAAACATCCTAGAACCCTAGAGAAGCTGTTCTCTTCGATTTCTATTGTCTCGGGGATTGGATCTCGTTAGAGATCCCAGGAAACCCAACAACTAATCCTAGCAGATTCGTTCCAAATCGTTTGGAATCCTTCCCGTCGGTGTGGATACGTGTAGAGGGACTGTAACTTCAGTCCTAGGCGATTTAGCACAGGCCCCGGATCGAAATAAACTTCAAGTCTCATCGAGAACGAGGTAAGTAACGATTCCCTCGGTGATATACACGATCTTTCGGGTTTTGCGAGTTTGGTTGCGTGTGACGTTTGATTAGGTTTAGATCTTTCTTCCGCTGCATGAAACCTAGTAAACCAAACCCTAAATCGATATGATCGCATGCTAGAAACCCGTAGATATCCCCAACAAGAAAAACCTCAATGATGTCAGCAAGTTTTTTTATTTATAACGGAGGACCCCTATCTACTACCCTTTGGGTGGCTGATTAGGTACAGCTGCGGTCCTGGACCAACCTTTATATATGAGTCTTAATTGATCCAGAAATTACATCTCTCCTTATCAAGGAGAACCGAATACCCGATCTTCAAGTGCTTTGCACCATCAAGTCGACCACTCGACCACCCCTTGTCAGCAAGTTTGCAACTTGCATGAGAGTTTTGAAGGTCAACATGAGGACTAAGGAATGCGATACACCGAAATCTTCGATATTTGGTTTCTTGTTTAGGTCACATTTCAACTGTTTCAACGTATTAAACATTATAATATGCCACATGATAACTTGGACGATTAAAACAAGTAAAAGGTACGAGTTGTGGTTTGCTTTTGATCGTTAACATCTTAGATTTATCTACAAGACTTAGGGAATTATTGGAAAGATGTGCCACAAGTCTCGGATAACATAATATCAAACTTATTGGTAGACCCCTACACCGACTCTTGACAAGAACTTCTGACAAAATCATGGTAGTAGTTAAATTCATAATCGCCATCATCAAGATCAGAGAGCATGGAACTGATGTGGCATGCATTAGCATTTTCCTCGAGATTAAGAGAGAGAAAGTTTCTCCAACCTGTACCCTAGTCACCTCTTTCCTCCGCCACTGACCGGTCACTGCCGGTCGGAAAATCCAAAATGTAGCCACCAAACGTACCCCCTTTGCATTCAACCTCTGATTTTTCTCCATTGACTCACTCTCCTCCATCCTTCTCTCCTATCATGTCGAGTGCAAGCTTGCCTTTGAAGCATCCCCCTTTGCTCCTGTCTCCATCCTCACCGAACAAGTAACTGGGGCCTTCTTCTGTGCCCTCTTGCCCTGTGATTTCTCTTTCTACTGCAGCGACAACAAAGCTGGTTGGAGTTGATGAAGGCCTAGCTCCTACGGTCCCGATGAGTTCAGATATAAAACAAACCTTGAGTCAGAAGGTGAAATCCTCTATTCCTCTCCTCAAAAAGATTTGGGAGACTCAGATTCACTCCTTGGGTCTGCATATGGTGACCATACCGGAAGAATCGTTGATTGAGTCTAAGAAAGAATGGGAACTCTTCGTAATAGGGAAGGTCTATGGTATCCCTCCTTCGATGGGGAGAGTTATAGGGTTTGTAAACTCTGTTTGGGTCAGAGGTGGATTGAAAGTTAGAGTGCATGACATGGGTAATGGGTCTTTCCTATTCAAGCTCCCAAGTTTGTCGGTGAAATCCCATGTCCTTGGCCGAAGCCTGTGGCATATTGGTGATTGTTTGATGTTCTTGTCGGAGTGGGATCCGTCCTTTGATCTCGCCAAACTAGCCTCAACCTCAGCCCGCACTTGGGTATAGCTCAGAAATATTCCGCTAAAGCTATACAATATCAACGAGCTTTGTCGAAACGTCACTTGCTTGGGGGAACCTCTTTATTTGGATAAGGTAACTGAAGATAAAGAAAAACTAGTAGTGGCCAAGGTGTATGTCGATGTCAGCCTCCATACCAAGCCACCAAACAAGATCATCATAAACTTACCTAACGAGGAGGAGATAACAGTGGTTGTTTCTTATGGCTGGCTTCCACCGATTTGTGGGAATTGCAACGAAATTGGACACACTCTCCGGAGATGTCCATTACCAAAACCTTCCCAAGAGCAACCCACTAATCAACAATCTCAAGAACAACCAAAAGAACCAAACCAACAGCAACAACATCAAGCTTCAAACCAGGCTGCCGATGCTCCTACATGTGATCAAGACCAGTCTTTACCGCAATCAGTGATAATAGGGGAAGATTTGAAGACACCTTTAGCCGATGCCAATGTTTCTCCAGCCACTACCCTGCCTCCCCCTGTACCCATCTCACCACCGTAGATGTATGTGGCATACCTTCCTCGTCAGGACTCATCATACCAGGGAGAGTGGAATCCAATGACGCCAGAACCTTCATTGAATGGTCCACTAACTTTGGCGACATCTACAGAGAACCCCTCATTACTGGCCCCTCCTTATATCCCGGAGCAGGATTTCAAGCCGGTACCATCTAAAAGTCGAGATAAAGGTCGGGGGCGTAGTCGTGGTCACGGTCGAAAGACCGAGTGTTAAAACTAGCTATACTGATGGATTCCATGATTTTTTGTTGGAATATACGAGATCTTAATAGCCGAAATAAATGTCAAACTGTAAAGTCTTGGATTTTGGAACACAAACCTATTGTGGGTGCATTTTTGGAGAGTCATATTGTGGAACAGAATGAATCTCATATTTGTGATGCTCTTCCCGAGGGATGGAAGTCCATTTCACCATTTTGTGGACCCGTCGGGGCGTATTTGGATAGTTTGGGGACCAGACATAATAGTCACTGTATACCATGTCATCGATCAAGCCATTACTTGTGGGATTTAGAATTTAAGGCTAGAAATGAAAACCACAGCAACGTATATGCACGAAACCTAGCAACAGAGAGAATTATGCTTTGGAATGATTTGAGGGAGCTAGCTATATATCCTCCATTGAGATGCTCGCCCTGGATTGTGATGGGGGACTTTGACCAGATGTTATGCCCGGAGGATCACTCAGACTACCTTTATGCACATTTTTGATCGCAAGGGATGCTGGATTTCGCTTTCTGTCTAGAGGACGCGGGGCTCTTTGATGTTTGTAGGAAAGGGACACGGTTCACCTGGTGGAATAATCAAGTTGGGAACCCGATATCCATTAAGTTAGGCCGAGTCTTGATCAACGAGGCTTGGTTTGACAGGTTTCCGAATGCATATGCCGATTTTTTATCGCCCGGGTTATCTAATCATTCTCCTTGTCTCTTACACCACCCGGGAATGCAGGTATGTGCCAAACGACCTGTCTTTTTCGCAGACCGTCTGCGATCACTGGATCTTTGAAGACATACAAGGTTCAAAGCAGTACAAGTTATGCAAAAGTCTCAAACTCCTGAAGCATCTCCCATGGAGATTAAACAGGAGATACTTTAATTGTCTGCCACAAAGAGTTAGTCATGAGGCAAAGAAACTGGAGCATATCTGTTGGTTTAGTGCTCTATGATGTACTGTTTATGAGATTTATTTAGATACATTTGATGTATTGATACTTTCTATGTTTTATGAGAGTATTTGATTCATTACATGTTCTTGCATACTAGATGTGTTATGAAATCCATGTATGATTATGAATGATACTTAACTCCCTAGTCTTGTGTCATTATGGGAATGATGACATTTGATGTGTGATTGATGATCATATAGATGATCATAAGTATTTGGATACGATCACAGTCATAGGTATTCGTTGGAGAACGGAATACCGGATTGACCCGTATGAGATTGTCACATGGACTAGCGTCATGACTGGAATCTCAAATGGCGGTTCCATGATTAGATCCTAAGACCTGAGATATCTACGGAATCCAACATGAGGAGTTGCGTGCTTTGATTACGTCAAACGTCCTGCGTAACAGGAGGACTATAAAGGCGTGTATCAGGTACGAAACGAATCATGTGCTGGATT
>NW_010965082.1:232171-233553 GCF_000463585.1 Tarenaya hassleriana
ATCATATAACGGGAATGTAATGCATTCATAAATCAATGAATCAATACAAAGTCAAAATGTCATATCACGGATCATCCTAGAGCATTACAACCAACAGTCACACACGCAGGGAAGGACAAATGTACGAGAAAACGTCGAGAAATCTGGACAAGAGGTCCGGACCGTCCTGTCTAGGAGTAGACCGAACGGAACGGAGCATCTAGTCCGAACGGACCAAATTGTTGGACCGAACGGACTGACCCGTCAGTTCGAATGGACCCAGTTATGAAACTGGTCCGAACGGACCAAGTGTCCAGACCGAACGGACTACTAAGCAGTCCGTTCGGTGTGGGGTTCGGATTTAATTTTAAAGTCCGGATCTAGGGTTAATCACTTGAATAAGAGGAGGAATAGAACCCTAACACTTAGGGGCTGACCTAGAGAACTTCTTAAGACCCTTTTGGAGAGTCTAGAGGGTTAAAAGAAGTGATCTTAATCTCTCTTTCTAAAAGCACATCATCGAATAGAAGATTCGTGTCCTAGCAGAAAGGTTCCAAAGGTTGGAATCCATCCCGATGTGTGGATACGTGTAGAGGGCGAGGTATTCTTCCTGCCTATAGTGATCGGACGAACACATCAATTGAAACAGGCCCCGGATTGATTGAGGTAAGCGTTCTAACGTTTCTACAAGATCATGCATGATAAGTTTTAGGGTTTTATCAAATTTTTGTTTTACATCCGCTGCGCAAACCCTAGAACCGATCTCTGAGGAATAGGATTCGCTCATGAGATCCCAGGAAAAGCCAACAGTGGTATCAGAACCTGGTTGTTCTGCATGATTTTGTTAGAACCCGATCACGCACGTTATAGGATTTGAATTGTTTGAATCCGTGTTTGCTTTGATGGTATGCATGATTTGATTATGGATCTAGGGTAGATTTCATGTTCTTTGTTGCATAGTGTGCAAGAGGCTTCTGTTCTGAGTTCACAGTCGAAAATGGGGTCAAAATCGGATCTGAATCGGGACCGAAACGACGAAGAACGTGATCTGATCGCATTTTTCCGCCTAGACCGAACGGTATGGTCCTCTCGACCGGACGGTCTAGGGTTTGTCGTCTCCCTGGACTAAATGACCTCAGTCCGTTCGGACCAAGATGTTGGACCGAACGGACTAAGGTGTGTAGACCGAACGGACTGCTTAGCCAGTCCGTCCGGTCTAGATCACTAGTCCGAGAGAGAAGGTCCGAAGGGGCAAGTCCGAACGGTCTGGAGAGTCGGACCGAACGGACTGAAGAGTCAGTCCGAACAGACTGACCATTCCAGACCGAACGGACTGCCTATGATCCGAAGACCGAACCGCCTAGACCGATCAGTCTAGGCCTAGACCGAACGGTCTAGGTCCC
>NW_010965083.1:0-1486 GCF_000463585.1 Tarenaya hassleriana
CGAATAGAGATTCGAGTCCTAGCATACAAGTTCCAATCGTTGGAATCCATCCCGAGGTGTGGATACGTGTAGAGGGCGAGGTAATCTTCCTGCCTTTCGTGATCGAACGAATTCTTCAGTTGATACAGGCCCCGGATCGATTGAGGTAAGCGTTCTAACGTTTCTACGATTCATTAGAAGCATGGTTCTAGGGTTTATTAAATTTTTGTTTTATATCCGCTGCGCATACCCTAGAATCGATCTCTTAGGAATTAGATTCGCTCATGAGATCCCAGGAAGCCCAACAGTGGTATCAGAGCCTGGTTGCTCTGTTTTGATTTCGTATAACCCGATCACGCATGTTTTAGGATTTGAATTGTTTGAATCCATGTTTGCTATGATATCTATGCATGTTTGATTATTGAATCTAGTGTAGATTGCATGTTTCATGTTGCATAGAGTGCAGGAGTTCGAATTTTGGGTGTACAGAAGAATTCGGTTCAGTTTCGGGTCTGATCGGGGCTGAGAACGCGGGGAAACGTGATCTGATCACGGAGACCTACCCTAGACCGTTCGTTCTGGGTAAGCCAGACCGGACGATCCAAGGGTGACGGACTGATTGGCACAGAACGGAAGGTTGGACCGTCCGTTCTGCCATGCAGAATGTCCATTCTACTAGGCTGAACGTCCGTTCTGACTTCTGAAGTCGAGACCGAACGTTCTACCAGCCTGGAACGTCCGTTCTACCTCTAGAACGGACGGTCCGAAGTCCAGATTCTGAAAAATTCCATTTTCGAGGTCCGATTACGCAATCGTTGCATATTCTGATCAACTGTGACTCAAATAGACATGATTTATTCTTATGGATGGTCCATAGTGAATGAATGCATGTAACTTAATCGAGATATTAGATATGCTTGATTTAGTGGGAGCTCCGGGATTGGGATTACATAATCGAATGGATGGTCTATTCGGATTATGAACAATCGTTGCACAGAAACCGGTTAGATCTAGAAGCTCTATAAGTAAAGCACTTGTCAAGGCCTCGATCGTACGTGTCATGGGCCATGCCAAAGCTGGGTGTGCCATATTATCTTGGTGAGGCAAGATGGAGAAATGGTGGTTCTCATAGCTTGAAAGTAGATGCTTGATCTAGGTACGGTTTCGAAAATCCCTTGTTTATGTAAAGCTAAGTGTGTACCTCCCATTACTAGAGCACCTGTCAAGGCATCGATCATCCGTAACACGGGTCATGCCAAAGCTGAGCGTGCCGGATTATCTTTGTGAGGCAGGGTAGGAAATCGTGGTTCCTACAGCTTGAATATGGTTTATCTTGGGTTAAGTTGTCAAGTTTGACTTGAGACTTAATGGTACAGATGAGACAAGTATGCAATGATATTCGATATCATAGTCTCATAAAAGATCTAAGAGTCATATTGGATATGATTGATCACACGGGTTTTTCACCGATTTTATAACGTCGTGCATCACAATTCTTCTCACATTC
>NW_010965084.1:0-1191 GCF_000463585.1 Tarenaya hassleriana
CCGGATCGTAAATCTATCTTCGAGAACCACTGGGCTCCCTGTAGCTGGTCCAGTAACTCATGAATCCTTGGTAACGGGTACCGATTCTTGATGGTTACCTGGTTGAGCCCCTGGTAATCAATGCACAAACGCATACTCCCGTCCTTCTTCTTCACGAAGAGCACTGGTGCTCCCCACGGTGAAATGCTAGGGCGGATGAAACCCTGCTCCACCAACTCATTCAGCTGTTTTTTCAGCTCGGCCATCTCCGTAGGTGCCATCTGGTACGGAGCCTTGGAAATAGGCTCAGTACCCGGTAGCCCGTCTATGCCGAAGTCAACCTCTCGACCAGGTCATCGGGAAATACATCTGGGAATTCCCGAGCAACCGGCGTATCCTCCAGTCTCCTTTCTGACTCCTGTGTAGCCGTAATAACTACTAGGAAAGCCTCATTGCCCTTCCTGATCATCTTCTCAGCCTTCAGTGCCGAGATGATCGGGTCTGCTGCTGGCGCTCCTCTACCCCTGAACTCAAACCCTCCGAAATCGTCCGCGAACCAGATCGTCCTCTTGGGACAATCAATGTAGGCCTAATATCTCATCAGCCAATCCATACCCAATATAATGTCGAATCCCCCGATGGGTACCACGATGAAATCTACGGCTAATAGGCGACCGCAAACCTCGAGGGGTATCCCTCGTAGGATCCCGTGCACTGCTAATGTCTCTCCCGAGGGTATACGCACGGTGAAATCGCTTCTCGGTTCGATCTCCCCTGTCTCTAATCTCACTGCTACCTCCACACTCATGAAACTATGGGTCGCCCCGGTATCGAACGAATAATGTGTAACATGCACCCCCATAGATATATAGAATACCTGCGATCGCGGCAGCCTCAGCTCCAGCAGGGTGAGCCTCCTCCTCTTCTTCCTGCTGGATCTCCTGCTCAGCACCGAGAGCGTAAACTCTCGGGGCAGCTTCAGTCCTCGCTGGGGGTCGGGGCGCTCGGTCCACCTGGCCCGGTGGTCGCGGTGGTCTCGGTGCCACGGCCGGTGGTCGCGGTGGTCTCGGTGCCACGGCCGGTGGTCGCGGTGGTCTCGGTGCCACGGCCGGTGGTCCCGTAGGCCTCGTCTGACAACGTGATGCAATGTGTCCGGGCTGGTCGCAACGATAACATACCACCGGTCCCCTCGCCGCCAGTGGTGGTGGGGAC
>NW_010965085.1:0-1865 GCF_000463585.1 Tarenaya hassleriana
TGGGGGGGGGGGGGGTTGAATAAGACGCACTTGTGGATATGATTCACAAACCAATTCAGGAAACGTTCGTTTTTTTTTAATTTCTTTTTATAATTTTCATAGATGGTGAAACACATCAATAGCAAAAAAAAAAAAAAAAAAATCCCTGGATTTTTTGGAATGTGAAATATAATTTATAGATGATATCTCACGTAGGTTAGATGATTGATGATATATCGATTTAATTATTTATGTGTTTTGAAAAAAAAAATTATATTCCTATTCAGTTTTTTACAAACTAAACTTAAATAATCTTACAATCCTTCAATATGCAAAGGGAAAGAACGCTTTCCTACCCTTTGTACAAAAATTTGTCAACAACGTCAAAATCCAAAAATTACTAACGATAAAATCTTAATCATTGATTTTGTTATTACAAAATCTTAAATGAGTGGGAAAAAAAAATCTTAATCATTGTTGTAATCTTCTAAAAATAATACAGCGTAATGTGCCGTACCGCAGATATATAATATGATTAGTTATGTAATTATCAACTTATCTCGTATATACATATTAGTAAATAGGCTCATAAAAATTCCAAAAATAGAAAACATATTGTAACCAAACTAATCACAAGAAAGTAGATAATTAATTAACAACACGTACTAAGTCATTATATAATTAACAAAAGAAAATTAACTAATTAATTAATTAAAGACAGCTCAGCGAATCAAAAGTACTTAGGCAAGTTGTGTTAGCAGATGACTTGACACCGAAACCGAAACAAAGATAATGGACTTAATTTGATTTTATTTATTCCTAACTGTCTTCTCGAATTCATATGCAATGCATGTACACTTTTTTTTTTTACTTTTTTTTTTATTTTTATATTCATCTTTTGTCCTGCAAATATATGATTATGGCTGTCATTTTTTCCTTGGAAGTTTGCAATTTGTTTCACTTGTTCAACGAAGATTATAGGAATGGGCTAGCTCAATTTTCATGTATTTTTTTTTTAAAAACATCACACACCATATCAATATATATACTAAAATTTTATTTTATGTAATTATTTTATAAATTTTTATGGAAGATTACATTTTGTTTCCTTTTTAATTGATGTGTAATTTTATTTTGCATGAACAAAAAAAATACACCGAGAGAGAGGGGGAAGGAGGAGGTATGGAATCTATGCGCACGTGCGAGTGGAGCTGCATTATTAATTAATGATTATACAATATTTTTTTTTTATTTTGGAAAATAGTTATTTTTATAATTCGTGGTTGACCGAACCGACACCGTATCGTGCATATAATGCCATAATGGACCCCTTGCACCACACAGCTCCTCTCTCGTTCGTTAGACAACATGGGTCATAGGCGGGTCCGTCATGGGTAGGCCCCACTCCACCCTCATGTTAATACGATACGTAATAATAATAATAATAATAATAATAATAATAATAATAATAATAATAATAATAATATATCAATAATAATTAGTAATTTTAAAATATTACTTAACTTAGATAAAACATCCAAAATTCCATCAAAATTAAAAATATTTACAGATCTAAATAAATTTTAACTGAAAAAAATATAAAAAATATCATAAAGTTAAAAAAAAATCCAAACAACATCCATAAATTCATATAAAACAACTCTAATCTGGCTCCGTTATCCAAAAAAAGCTCTAATTTATATAAAAAAAATCTTAAAAATGATATATTTTATCTTGTTACCTAAAAAAAAAGTTTCCGTTTTTTTAAGGGATAATTTCATTTAAAACCCTGCACTTTTCTCTCGTCGCAATTTAAACCCTATACTTTTTTTTATCCAAAAAAACATTGTACTTTTAAAAATTGGAAATTAAAACTCTATACTTTT
>NW_010965086.1:0-1864 GCF_000463585.1 Tarenaya hassleriana
AAAAACCGAACCGAACCGAAACCAAATCGAACCGAACCGATTAAATCTATATAACCGTTTGGATATGATTTTTTTATAATCGAAATAACTGAACCGAAACCCGAAATGGCTACCCCTACTTATGCCTTTCCACTTCTCCTTTGGGGTTACTCTTTATATTAAATACCCATGAATGGAAGCAGGTGGCGCATCGAGCACGTTTGTCGCAAAATAATTGCGGCTAAAGATGCCAGCTCGATAGTTTTTTTTTTGCACTGTCGGTCCGCTCGGACCACAGTCTTAATCCGCCGGACCGGACCTAAATTTCTTTCTTCTTGCATTTTTCTGGTCCGTTCATCGTTGTGCTAGTCCGTCGGACTGGGTTGGTCCGACCCGGGCCAAGTTCTGGTCCGACGGAATTCAGAATTTTTATTTTTTCTTTGATCTATTGTCCAGTCTGTGTGTAAGTTGGTCTGACCCGGATCATATTTCGGTCCGGCTGACCAACACTCTCTGGTCCGGTCAGACCGGGTTTTGGTCCGATCCGGACTAGGCCCTTGTTTTTTTCTTCTTCTTCTTCTTTTCGTCTTTCGTGCTTGTAACGGTTCTCATCCTTTCTTCTGACATTGTACACTTGTTTGTAAGAATTTCAATTTCTGTTTATTTAATTATTTATTCTCTAAAATAATTAAATATTCATTTCCAGATTCAAGATATTACATACTGTGTTAAAAAATGCAAGTTCGGGAATAAATAGACGCACCTACAAGTTCGGAAATTAATATTACACCAAATTACAAATTCAGAAATTTTCAGATATTTTTCCCAAAAAACACTCAACTTTTTATTTCATCAATAAAACATTAAACTTTTTAAGTTTGACAAAACAAACACTTAACTCTTCTACAATCGTCAAAATAAACAAAATGACAGATGTGTCACAAAGAGATGTAAACACGTCAGATTATTTTACTTAGTTTTTTTACAATCGCAAAAAGTTCATGTATTTTTTTGTATCACTAAAAAAGTTCAGTATTTGTTTTATAATCGCAGAAAAATTCATATATTTTTTGGATCACTTAAAAAGTTCAGTATTTTTTTAGATTCGTTTAAAAAATTTAATGTTTATTTGATAAAATAAAAAGTTCAGTGTTTTTTGGTCAAAATTGAAAATTTGAGTTTTTTTTTGAAATTTTCCCTTTTAAAAATTTAGTTACTTGTCAACAGAAAAACCTGTAATGAAGATTATGAGTTTTTTTGTATTTTTAATTCTTCTAAAAAAACAATATCATTAAACTTAGTTAGTTTGTGTAATTGAAACTATCTAATACAAATATTTTTTTTTTTACAGTGTATTCAAGTAATCGCATATATACGTGCGATATTCGGTCAATAATGGTATCCATTTGTGAATTGACCAATACATTCAACTTAAAGTTGACTTTTGTCTTCTCCCATTTGGAATGCACTAGGGGTGGACATTCGATTTGGTTATTTTGGTTATTAATCGAACCGACCGATATATTCGAACCGAATCGAATCGATTAAAATTAAATAATCGTTTGGTTATAATTTTTTAAAATTCGAAATAATCGAACCTAAAATAACCGTAAACCGAATAAATCGAATTTGAATTAACTGTACCGAATAAACTGAATATAACCATTTATCCATCTATATCATCAATAAGTGTTTTGTTCCTTACTGATGAAAAGAAAGAAACATATCCATTAACATTTTTTTTAATTCAGAAAAAAAAAATATCAGCATGATATGTTGATCTTGGTGTTATTGTGGTAGGTTTAATCAGGAGAACGAAAATTAGACATGATGGTGATACAACTTTTATAATTTTAAAAACTCAGTTACTCGTCAACAAAAAAAA
>NW_010965087.1:0-204 GCF_000463585.1 Tarenaya hassleriana
TCAAAACGAAGCTAGGACTCTACGAGTGGTTGGTAATGCCTTTTGGTTTAACTAACGCACCTAGCACTTTCATGCGGCTTATGAATCATGTTCTCAGAAATCTCATTGGAAAATTCGTTGTTGTTTACTTTGACGATATCTTGTTGGCCAAATATGAAGAGAGATGTTGAACGGGTGTGTGGAAGATGCATGAAGTGCAAGAAG
>NW_010965088.1:0-472 GCF_000463585.1 Tarenaya hassleriana
ATCACAGTCATAGGTATTCGTTGGAGAACGGAATACTGGATTGACCCGCATGAGATTCTCATATGGACTAGCGTCATGACTTGAATCTCATATGACGGTTCCATGATTGGATCCTAAGACCTAAGATATCTACGGAATCCAACATGAGGAGTTGCGTACTTTGATTACGTCAAACGTCCTGCGTAACAGGAGGACTATAAAGGCGTGCATCAGGTACGAAACGAATCATGTGCTGGATTGTAGATAGTCAAGACGGGATTTGTACCTCTCGTAAAAGATAGAGATATCGCTGGACCCCTCGTGTGAGCGAGACTGTAGAAATGTGTGGCCGCACTATCGACGAACGTCGTGTATTTCAGACAGTCGAACTCAGTGAACGAGAAAGCAGTCGAATGAGATAAGGTGGCTTGTCCATGCCTTATATTCGACATATGATATCGTGATACAAAAGGATCATCAAACGGAATCATCG
>NW_010965088.1:677-1862 GCF_000463585.1 Tarenaya hassleriana
AAATGCACGAGAAAAACGTCAAAAAATCTGGACAGAGGTTCGGACCGTCCGGTCTAGGAGTAGACCGAACGGACCGGAGCATCTAATTCGAACGGACCAAGTTGTTGGACCGAACGGACTAGAGAGTTCAGTCCGAACGGACCAAGTGTTGGACCGAACGGACTGACCCATCAGTTCGAACGGACCCAGTTATGAAACTGGTCCGAACGGACCAAGTGTCCGGACCGAACGGACTAATGAGCAGTCCGTTCGGTCTGGGGTTCGGATTTAATTTTAAAGTCCGAATCTAGGGTTAATCACTTGAATAAGAGGAGAAATAGAACCCTAACACTAAAGAGCCGACGTAGAGAACTTTTCAGACCCTTTTGGAGAGTCTAGAGGGTTGAAGAAGTGATCTAAATCTCTCTTTCTCAAAGCACATCATCGAATAGAAGATTTGTGTCCTAGCAGACAAGTTCCAAAGGTTGGAATCCATCCCGAGGTGTGGATACGTGTAGAGGGCGAGGTATTCTTCCTGCCTATAGTGATCGGACGAACACATCAATTGAAACAGGCCCCGAATCGATTGAGGTAAGCGTTCTAACGTTTCTACAAGATCATGCATGATAGGTTTTAGGGTTTTATCAAATTTTGTTTTACATCCGCTGCGCAAACCCTAGAACCGATCTCTTAGGAATAGGATTCGCTCATGAGATCCCAGAAAAACCCAACAATGGTATCAGAGCCTGGTTTCTCTGCATGATTTTGTTAGAACCCGATCACGCACGTTATAGGATTTGAATTGTTTGAATCCGTGTTGGAAGAAATCAGATGAAGAGATGATCATGAACAAAATTGGTTAGAAAATTCAAGTCTATGATACTAAAATCAATAGAAAAACAAATTGGTTAGAGTAAATTCTACGATCAATAAGATAAATCATATTAATCATGAATATAAACAATCTAAATGGGAAAATATAATAAAAATGCTATTTGGACATGTACCATCAATCACTGATAAATGATAAATGATGTGATTCGCAATTTTGATATTAATTTTAGGCCAGTTGGCCAAATATTAAAAAAACGAAATTTGCAAAATATCTCACAAAAAATAATTTTTGTATACTATACTTTTTTTTTTAATTACCCGAACTATCTTTCAGAGTATTTTTCTAAGATTTTGTGATAAACTATCTTTTAG
>NW_010965089.1:0-1861 GCF_000463585.1 Tarenaya hassleriana
ATCATAAAATTAACTTAGTGTAGAATTCTAGGAATTTCTTTGAACACAAAATACCATGTTTGGACTTTGAACACAAGTCCCTAGAATAACCACATGGTAGAACAAGTTTATGTTCCAACAGATGGCAAGTGCTGGGAGGATGAAGGAGCCGTTTTAGTGTGACCGTGTGAGATGACTACAATCACAGCTTCAAGAGGGAGGTTTCTCGGATTGGTGGAAAAAGTACTGAATCTGCATGAATTTTTTTTTTAATTTCTAGCTCTAACATCTGCATGCACTTTTATAAAAATTTTAGATACCATAGCAACAAGACTTAAGAATACAAACAACAACAACAACAACAACAACATGGCCTCATTCCCAAGTTCATTTGGGGTCGGCCGCATGAATCATTCTTCTCCACTCATTTCGATCTCGGGTTAATTCTTTCGGAATCTGCAACACTTCCAAATCGTTTCTAATAACACGATCCCAAGTAAGTATAGGTCTACCTCCTCCTTTCTTTCTCACCCCTATACCTATACTCTCAACTTTTCTAACCGGCGCATCTATCGGCCTACGTTGTATATGTCCAACCATCTTAAACGCCCCTCCCGTACCTTCTCTTCGATACCTATTACTCCTATTTTCTTCCTAATAATCTCGTTTCTAATTTTATCCATCTTTGTTTGTCCGCACATCCACCTCAACATCCTCATCTCGGCCACACTCATTGTAGATATATGTTGCCCCTTTCGCCGTCCAACATTCGCTATCATACAATAATGCGAGTCTATGTCGGTACGGTAGAATTTTTCTTTCAACCGTAGGGGAACCTTACGATCACAAAGAACCCCTGTGGCTTGTCTCCATTTCATTCATCCCGCTTTTATTCTATGACTAACATTTTCGTCGCAACCTCCATCCTTTTGAAGGATTGACCCAAGATATTTTAAATGCGGGTTTTGAAGTACTGATCATCTTTGTAAGATAACTCCCACGTCACTAGAACGCCTGCTACTAAAGTCGCAATGCATGTACTCAGTCTTCATCCTACTAAGCCTAAAACCTTTAGCCTTTAATGTACTCCTCCATAACTCTAATTGTCCATTTACTCCTTCTCTGAACTCGTCTATTAGCACAATATCATCCGCAAACATCATGCACCACGGTACTTCCTTCATTCTGTATATCTCTAATCAGTTCATCCATGACTAACGCGAAAAGGTACGGACTTAGAGCGGACCCTTGGTGCAATCCTATCGAGATGGAAAAATCTCGCGTGTCACCCCCTGTTATTCGGACACTAGTAGTCGCACCGTCATACATATCCTTCAATACTTATATATATCTTACCGATATTCCCCTACGCTCTAGCACCCACCATAAAACCTCTCTTGGTACTCGATCATAAGCTTTTTCCAGATCGATAAATACCATGTGCAATCTTTCTTCATATCCCGAAACTTCTCCATCAGGTTTCGAATGAGAAAGATTGCTTCCATTGTAGACCTTCCGAGCATAAAACCAAATTGGTTTACGGAAATAGATATGTCGCTACGCAAACGTCGCTCCACGATCCTTTCCCACAACTTCATCGTATGACTCATGAGTTTGATGCTTCTATAGTTTGTACAACTCTGGATATCTCCTTTATTTTTAAGAATATCAAAGCATAAAAGCAACGTACCCTTGTGGAGAATGCATACCGCAAAGCATCAATTTGTGCTCTTGAACAAACCCTGAAGTCGATACCAAGGGAATCTATCCCAATAAGCTTTATTTCCTGCAAAAGAATTCATAATGATCAAAGATCTAACAATAGTGTTGGTTTAGTGCTCTATGATGTACTGATTATGAGCTTTGTTCAGTTACATTCGAT
>NW_010965090.1:0-1860 GCF_000463585.1 Tarenaya hassleriana
CACATCCTAACAGTATAATGTAAAACCTAAATTGCCACCCGTGTTTTCGCTTTTAAATTGTGTTAGAAGATCTGCTGAATTCTAATAATTTATAACCATTTTACCACTCTAAATCAAAGCAAATGAATATATGTTTCAAGGATGAAAGATAATGAAATTCAAATGCTCGACCCTGCATATGAAATTGGGCATGGAACTGAACTTAGTATGACAATCCACTCATCTGTATAAGAAAACTTGCCAACTCTTTCAAAGATCATCTAACGTGTCTATCATACTGGAAGTGTGCAGACCAAACTTAGTAGCACAGACTGCAGCGCCCGCTTCAGGAATAAGGTGAGAAAGCAGGAAAAAAGGATGTATTGAAATTCTGCATGATGTTGTTGATTTGTGAGAAGCCTAATCTAGAATAAACAAAACATCCAAGAGAACTATCTACAAAAAAATTCTGACTTGAACAAAGACTAGCTTCAGAAGAGGAAATGGCAAATGTAAATATGCACCCTACACAATTATTTCAGAGGCGCTTTTCGACGCTGCTTCTAGTTTGATTCATGAAGGACTACCACTATTTTAGGGCAGTCCATTAAATAGCAGGTGATTTTAGTTTTATTCTATTACATTTTGTAGCACAAATGCAGAGACAAAGTACATGTGACAAGATTGCACTGAAATGATCCATCTCAACTACCTACTTGAAACCAAGAAAATTTTGAAAAAAAACAAAAATCTAAACTGGGATCCATAAAAAAGTAAAGGACTCTAGGAAAAAACTTAAAATATTGAAATTCAAATTTTAAACAGTAATCTCAACCATAAGGCAAGAGTAAAGCTTGGGCTTCATTGATTGTGGGCGATAGCACCTTGCAATATCATAAATATGGAAGATAAATTTGACTAAGATGTAACAAGGAATTACCTTTTGGCGTCAATGCAAAGGAATTTGTGTGAGTGAGATCCAATAAATAGATAGATCTTTGAATGTTTGAAGACGACTAGGGGCGACGCGTCTACACAAGAATCCATACTAACATTCCATAACTTCTGCATAGAAACCATCCTATCCCTTGGAAACTCAACAGACCAGTTTCCTTGAGCTGCATCCTCACTATTGCATGCATTTACATAAGACACTTTGTTGCACCGGCTGAAAGAGTATTGTATTTGTGCAGATAGTAAATTCCAAGGATTCTGATCTTTCTTTGATCGAAATACATACTTATCAGAATCAACTTTTAATCGCTTAGGAGGGATGTTCTCTTCACAACGTGTTCCCAAAGGTGAAGAGTTTGACACGACACCAAGGCCAACAGGAATGTCACCACCAATCAGATCAGTATCATTCGGATTCTCTTTCTCCAGGTCTGATTTCTGACTGACACTGTTTCTGCTACCTTCTCTAGGCAATTCTTTCTTCTCTAACAGATGATTGAAAAGCTTAGATGGGCTTGGAAATTCGTACATCAACCTCATATTGATACCCAGACTATGAGAAAGATGTGCAGCAGCTAGGGAGTCTCCACCAATTGCAAAGAAATCATCATCATCTGAAACTTCCTTGATCATTAATGCATCACAAAAGGCCTAAGACAGGTTAAAAAAATGACTTAACTTCTTTTGAATAGTCAATTAGGGTCTGTCGATAAAAGGATGAAAGAAAAAATGAGGCATACCTAAAGTTTTCTATAAGCCTCTAAGATTCTGCAAATATTGAGATTCTAGGTTAGTCAATACCTAGATACAATATTTATATCCCAACACTCCAAACTATCTTTTTCATTTCTTTTCCTTATGTTTCCATATACTCCACCCTACTCCAGGCACATCCTAACAGTATAATGTAAAACCTAAATTGCCACC
>NW_010965091.1:0-1859 GCF_000463585.1 Tarenaya hassleriana
TGTTTTGTATATTATTGTGTGTATTATATTATTATCATCGTCATCGTATCAATACTTTTTTTAATAACATTAAAGTTGATCCCAAGTGGTTATTTGACTAATATAAATGTGAGTTTTTTTTTTGTGATCCATGATACAAAATTCGTAGAATTCATATACATTTGTTTTGATTGTCTATATTTGAACCACAACTTATATAATTTTACAAAATCGGTTTGACTTATTCTATACCAAAAATGGTATGAGGTATTGATTAAACATGAACCAAATGTTATTCCAAACGATATAATTTTCTAATTACACAATAATAAATCATTGTTGAAATATTTAATATTGAACTAATGTACATTAAGTAATTTGAAAATTGGTGTTTTTGATCATGTGCATGTGATACTATCATAGTACGAAATTTCTTTGTGAGTATATATATACATATGCATTGTTTTGGTGGATTATACATATACATACTTATATATATGTATGTATAGTCTTAAAAAAGAAGATAACTATGGGAGAAACAGTTATGAGTTGTGCCAAAGTGTAACTCTTATGGCCTTTTATGTCTAGAAACTAAATGTGGCAAAAAATATCAGGTTTTTTTTTTAAATCTTCCTCTTTTTATTTCTAAGTTCCAAATTTTTGTTTTTCGGTTGTGATTGTTCTTCGTCATCTTTTTCAAAGGAAACAAGGGATAATATTTTCCAGTGGCTTTTACCATCTTTAAACCCTACTTCCATGTCTACTCATTTCGCTTTTTAGTCCACCTATCCCTTCATTTCGGGCTCTGAAAAAACATAAACATGTTCTCCTTTTTGGACAACTTGGGAGGAGGACCAACTAAAGAAGGAGGATGAACCATGGATGAAGAGATGATCCTGTAGGGTGAAGGAGCATCGAAGGAATGTAGGTCTGCCTCCTCTGACGGCGGGTGAAGGTTGGTGGTGGTTATGAAGAAAAAGCATGGAGGGTATATTATTTTGGAGAAATTAATAAAAAAAGATTATTTCTTATCTATCCAATTATTTAATATGCAGATGGATCATATAAAAAAAGTTTTGTTATATGTTTATATTTAATTAATCCTTCAATAGTTTAAAAAAATAATCATGATATGAAATCATCAAAATATTTAAATCTTTTATAGGGAGAATTCCATAAAAATATTGAATTATAAAAAAAAAACTAAATAAACTACGAACTATTTCATTTTCAGAAAAAATACACTATCACGTTATCTTGACATTTAAAAAAAATTATCATTTAAAACCATAAAAAAAAACAAAATATATTACATTTAACTTTAAAACTATTAATGTTTTTTAAAATAAATTCATACATATTTTTTAATATGCGCTAATATTTTTAACTTCTATATAATATGTATCCACATAATTAATTTCATAAAGTATATAAACTATTATCAATACAAATTATTATATGATATATTAATATAATATATATATATATACTTATACGAAGATACAAAAATAATAATAATAATACATATAAATATTGATGAGATTATATAGGTTTAACATTATACCAATGTTTTATTATGAAATATTTAATAATCTATTAACCATATTTTTGATAATTACGTTCTTCAGATATCCTTAAATTTACCAAAAATTAAATTCAGTCATCTAATCAGTAAATTTTATTAAAACATTATTTCAACTTCCATATTCTAACTATTTATTCTATATTATAACCGATAAAAATATAAAATCAAATATTTATTTAAAAAAAAATCTCATTTAAAATATGAATCATAAAATCAAAAGCAAAATATATTATATTTAATTTTAAAATTAATAATAAAAAGTTTTAAAAAATTATATATATTTTTCGTCCGCGCG
>NW_010965092.1:0-1858 GCF_000463585.1 Tarenaya hassleriana
TACTGCCAAACACATATGTGTTTCACCGATCCATATTATATCATTTATGAATATTTAACTCCTCCACCATATCCGTAATACATATAATTGTGAATCTCTTGAGAGATTATTAACAAACCCCATTCATTTACTCTAAAAATTACAACACGAGATCAGGCGGCCCAAACCGTCCGAGATTGAGATGGTTCGAGAAAGTTCGAGACAAGGCACAGAAGCCGCGTACGGGAGCATCCAAAACGTTCTAGAGAATTCCGGACAAATCGGGAATCGGGAAGATGTAGAGATTTCTAGAAGTTTTGAGAGACTCTGCGAGCGTGTCTGAGACAGACCGGACGAGAGAGACCGAGAAACTTCTAGAGCGTTCGGACAACCGATGTGAGACCGACCTCTGAGAAGGTTCTAGATGGACACATGGCGCAATCTGGACCGTCCACTCGAATAAATCTCGGTCGTCCATTAAGTCGGCTTGTAAAGTTGGCTCATGTATAAATAGAGTAGGAGAGTTGCATGGGGAGGCCATTCGAAGCTGGACAAAGTTCCCAAAACACGTCCCTTGTAATCCGATCTTTTGTATGAACGTTTTCATTAATAACGCCCGATTCTCTAAAATTCTCGATCCAAAAGGCTTACTCGCTACAAATGGAATTATACGAGTGTCGCACGGATAGTTCGTGAAATAACTAACTCCGTGACAGGTGGTATCAGAGTGCGGTCGTATTTGGGATACCAAGCCAGTGTATCGAGACATGCGAGTGAATCGGCTGAAGTGACTGTTATTGCGGAGCAACAGGTGGAACAAGAGGAACAACCTTAGGGATGAGAGCCGACTCATGCTCCGTCTAAATGTGGGAAGTCGAAGGCTAAGGAGAGAGCCTCTCCCAGTGGCCCGATGGAGCGTCGGATCATTTCCCTCGAGAAGTTTGCCTCTTCTCATGAGACCTGGGTGAGCGAGCTTGTCATCCGGATGGAGGAGCTCAACCAGGAAAATGATGTCGTGAAGGAAGGCACCAAGGATTTGATCATGGAGTTGGATCAGTCCCATCGAGCGGAGATACACGCTCTTACCGATCGCATGATGATCGAACGCGATGCTGCGGGTCGGGAAATCAATGCGTTGTGGAAGGAGATCGAGACACTCCATGAAGAGTGTCGCATGCCATCGTATGGGTAGCCAAGCATCGACGAGTGCTACCTCCGGCCCAGTGGCGAAGGCCTTGAAAGTCTTGGAGCCTGTGATGTACAATGGCATATGCAGTGCTCCAGTGGTCGAAAACTTCCTCTTCGGCCTTGACCAGTATTTCGGTGCCATGAGAGTTTTCGACGATGTTTCGAAGATCAATAGTGCCTCGACCTTCCTTCGTGATGTTGCGCAGTTGTGGTGGCGAATGAAGTGTACTGATCGAGAAAAAAGACTCAACGCCATTCAGAGTTGGGATCAGTTCAAGTCGAAACTGCAGAAACATTTCGTCCCACACAATGCAGAGAATGAAGCCAAGGGGAAACTACGTCGATTGCGACAGAGTGGAAGTATCCGCGATTACATCAAGGAGTTCACTACACTTATGTTGGAGATCGATGACTTGACGGAAAAGGACGCACTTTTCCACTTTTAGGACGGACTGAAGGATTGGGCCAAGGTTGAGCTCTAGCGACGCGGTTCGCAGACGTTGGATGATGCGAAAATCGTGGTCGAATCGTTGCCCGACTACTCGGCCCAAGCTAAGACCAAGAAAGCTGACCCGAGCAAGAGTGGGGGAGAACGGAATGTCCCAAAGGACCACAGTCGCAAAGAGGTGGTGTTGGGTTTCTTGGGATCTCAAGAGCGAATCTAATTCCTAAGAGATCAGTTCTAGGGTTT
>NW_010965093.1:0-1377 GCF_000463585.1 Tarenaya hassleriana
AATGCGTGGTCAGAGGACAGTGCGGTGACCCATTACTCGCTCGATACATGGATCACATTGAGGAATATAGCCGCAAGAGCTACCGCATCGACGAGCAGGGAATGTTGCAACTGGGAACCGACTATGTATGCCCGACGATCCGGAGCTGAGACAGGAGATTTTGTCAGAGGCACATCAGTCGAGGTTAGCGATACATCCAGGGCGAACAAGATGTATCAGGGTCTACGATAGTGGTATACTTGGCCGAGGGTCAAGTGGGACGTGGCGGACTACGTAGCGAGATACCTCACTTGTCAACAGGTGAAGGCAGAGCGACAGATGCCGGGAGGAAAGCTACAAACGCTGGAGATACCCGAGTGGAAGTGGGATTCGATCGCCATGGACTTCGTGGTCGGATTACTGCTCGCACCCAGCAAGAAGAACGCCATTTGGGTAATCGTGGATCGATTAACCAAATCCACTCATTTCATCCCCATCTGGCAAGAGTATCCGATTGAGCGGTTGACGCAGATTTACGTCGATGAGATTGTGCGTCTACATGGGGTTCCGAACGAGATCATCTCAGACAGGGATGCCCGATTTACATCACGCCTATGGAAGGCGATACAGGAGGCACTGGGGGACGAAGCTCAAGATGACCACGGCATACCATCCTCAAACAGACGGTCAGTCGCAGCGGACAGTACAGACTCTGGAGGACATGCCTTGAGCTTGTATCATGGAGTGGGGAGCTCCGTGGGATCGGTACTTGACATTGTGCGAGTTTGCGTACAACAACAACCATCACACGAGCATAGGAGTGTCTCCATATGAGGCCTTTTACGGGAGACCGTGCAAGACACCGTTGTGTTGGACAGAGATCGGAGAACATCGCGAGTTCGGGCCAGAGATTGTTGAGGAGACCACGGAGGTGATACAGAGGATTCGCGCCCATCTGAAGACGGTGCAGGACTGGCAAAATTCATATGCCGATCAATGACGACGAGACTTTGAGCTTGAGGTCGGAGATTATGCCTTTCTCCGAGTACAGACGATGTGGGGGCATGCAAGGTCTGGACAGAGCGGAAAGCTGAAGCCGCGCTACATCGGACCTTATCCCGTGATCGCGAGAGTGGGAGCTGTTGCATACCATCTTAGATTGCCGCCGGAGCTGGGCAATATTCATGATGTGTTTCACGTGTCGATACTGCGGAGGTATGTAGCGGATCCTTCTCACATGCTACAGTCCCAGGAGTTGGAGTTTACGGAGGCTATACGTTTTCGAGACGAGCCGTTACCAATCGTGGATCGAAAGATCAAGAAGCTAAGAACGAAGGAAGTATCACTTGTGAAGGTCTTGTGGCGGAGACAAGGGGTTTCCGACATGACTTGGGAACC
>NW_010965093.1:3503-4515 GCF_000463585.1 Tarenaya hassleriana
GTGTCATGCTGACTTGACACGGCCAACGTCATGGACTTGACGGGCGTGGAGGCGCCCCTAGTCATGGACTTGACTAGGGTATATGGCTGGACCCTATGGTGGACTCCATACGGGGGTGTTTATATTTTCGTTGTGTCATGGACTTGACATCGGTAGTCACGTGATGTGACAAGCGCTTGAGGCGATATTGTCGTATGATGCGATGGCCAACGTCACGCGAGTGACGGGCGTGTGATGCGCACCTAGTCATGCTGACTTGACTAGGGTTTATGGCTAGCCCCATGGTGGACTCCATACGGGTGTGATTGTGATTGTTATTATATGTGTGATGCACGTTATATGATAATGCATGTTACTATTGCTGCATGTGATTGGAATCATCGTTCTAACACCGTTCTCGCTGAGAACGGGTTTACCGGGTTCAACCCAGGCTACTTACTAAGCAGTTGTGCTTAGCCCTCGTGGTTTTACATTTTTCAGATCACGAAGATTACGCCTAGTGCACGAACGACGGCCTGAGAGAAGCAGCATCATGTACGAGATTTTATTTTGAACTCCGGGACTTGTATTCCCGCATTTTGTACGGTTATGTTATGACTTTTCGGACATGTGTTGTTTTGCGATACTGATCGCTTGTATTTTCCGCTGCTTACTCTGATTTGTTTAAAAATATTTTTGGATTTCGTATTTTTGCTTCCGCATTATTATTTTATTTTATATCGTCCATGTGGCATAGCCCGTATATTGTACACGGGTTACGGGTGTCACAAGAGGGATGTCAGGAGATAGCATCAGACGCTCTACAGGACGGGTAGATTTGGGCGAGTCCGCAGCTTTGAAAGCAGTCATGTCTGATTTATCGGCGATCAAGCAGCATATGGGACTCAAGAATACGTCTAACCCGCAGAAAGTCCAGCCTGGAATGTTTAGCCACATCAGAAGAAGTATCGATTGAGGACGTCAACTACATAGGAAGGAATCAGTACCAGAATCCTTCTAATCTCTACAACCC
>NW_010965093.1:4525-6973 GCF_000463585.1 Tarenaya hassleriana
GAGGACGAGCAAACCTCAAGTCTGGGGGGATTTGATCACACGGGTTTTCCATCGGTTTTTCTAACGTCACACACTTTGATTTTTCTCATATTTTAGGCATAATAGGACGTTAGACGGTCATGGGTAGGATTCTTTCCTCCATTTTCTTTGCAGGATGATCGAACGAGGATATTTGCGCACGAGGAATGGAAAAGGAGCGAAATCGAGAAGTCCCGGAAAGCTCAGAGAAAACGAGCGGCCCGCTCGTTATACCAGGCGGTCACTCGCTGTGACAGCCAAGCAATTGGGCGGTCGCTCGCGGAATCAGGCGGTCGCTCTGTGCTAATATGGAGAACGAGCGATCGCTCGTTACACAAGGCGGTCACCTCGAATTGCAAAGAAGAACAAGCGGTCGCTCGTAAATATGAGCGGTCGCTCACCCTGAAGAAAACGAGCGACACCGAAGAAAAAATGGGCGACGCTGAACAAAAAGTGAGCGACCGCCCGATATCAAATCCGGGCCAAAAAGGAAAAGTCCGATTTTTGAGGAAAAACCTAGTTTTTTCACTTACACAAAAAGGGGAGCTTGAGGAGAGAGAAAGGGGACTCGACCCTTTTGGAGAAAATCACCTTGGAGAAGAGGCAAGAGAGATTTGGAGACCTAGGGAGACATCTTGAAGGAGGAGACCACCATTGAAGACCATCTTGAGCTTTTCTCCTCCTTTTCTATGTTTTCCCCCTTTGTTTTCTGTTTTGAACCTCTAGTTATGGAGTAGTGACTTTGTTGTGGGTGAGGGATCCCGACTTTTATATGGACACCTATGCTTATCTATGATGCTTTTGAGTTTTTTTCCATGGGTTTGATGTTTTGTGCTTAATGCTATTGATTTGGTTGAAACCCTAATTGATATGACCATAGAACACATTGATCATAGGGATATGGGAATGATGTTTGGAACCAAATGTCAAATGAGTGAGTTATTCACATTGGGAGATGGCTTAGCTTGCTTAGGGTTCATGATAGGGTACACTAATGCATCTAGAGATCATTTAGATCATTGGGAGATGGGTGAATCGATTCTCTAGGTAGTGATGTTTAAGCTCGAGAGAGACAAACTCTAGAAAAAGTGTTTGAAACCCCCTTTTTGGAAGATAAACCCATAGGCATTGTAGAATCACTAACCGTCCATGCGATTCTTGGGGGATCCTGAACCTACAACGCCTCGAATCATCGTTTACAAACCGTTAATCTTATTTGTTTGTTTTCATTCCGACACACAACATCATTCATATTTTTATTTGATTTCCATTCTAGCTTAGAGATAGACTAATACATCCTAGTCCTCGTGTTCGACCCCGGTACTACAACTTCTTGATACTTGCGGATAGTGGTACGGATCGGGTATTAAATATAAGACTCGGTGGTGACCATCAGAAATCCGAGCAGAGCATTGAATGCACAACAACATGGTGTTCCCAGAATCCCTCAGAATCCCCCGGGCTTCACTCAGTCACGTTTTCAGGGGCAAAATCAAGGATACGCACAGCAGAATCTAGGATACGGGCAGCATAATCAGGGTTACCGAGCATCTCAACCTGCAAAGAACGACGAAGCGGACATCAAGACGATCCTTGCCAAACTAATGCTCAATCAAAAGACATCATTTACTGAGCTGAAGACCGAGTAACAGAGCATAAAAGTCAGGCAAGACACTTCTCGAGGATGTCCCATTGAAAGTCGGGGATTATTATGTTTCCGTTGATTTTGTTGTTTTAGACATGGACAAGGACTCGAAGATACCGATTATACTAGGCCGACCGTTCTTAAATATGGCCAATGCGGTGGTTCATGTTCGTGCTGGTTATCTTACGATGAAGATAGGTGACGAGATTGTTGAGTTCACCTTAGATCACAACATGAAGCAGCCATCCACCACCGATTCAGCATGCTATGTCGATGTGCATAAAATTCTAACTCAAGAAGTCTTCGATCAGTTTCGGGAAGTCGATCTGTTGGTTTAGTGCTCTATGATGTACTGTTCATGAGCTTTATTTAGATACATTCGATGTATTGATACTTTCTATGGTTTTATGAGAGTATTTGATTCATTACATGTTCTTGCATACTAGATCTGTTATGAAATCCATGTATCATTATGAATGATACTAAACTCCCTAGTCTTGTGTCGTTATGGGAATAACGACATAATAAGACTAGTATGATGTGTGATTGATGATCATAGAGATGATCATAAGTATTGGATACGATCACAGTCATAGGTATTCATTGGAGAACGGAATACTGGATTGACCCACATGAGATTGTCACATGGACTAGCGTCATGACTGGAATCTCATATGGCGGTTCCATGATCGGATCCTGAGACCTGAGATATCTACGGAATCCAACATGAGAAGTTGCGTGCTTTGAATACGTCAAACGTCCTGCGTAACAAGAGGACTATAAAG
>NW_010965093.1:6988-7556 GCF_000463585.1 Tarenaya hassleriana
TGCTGGATTGTAGATAGTCAAGACGGGATTTGTACCTCTCGTAAAAGAGAGAGATATCGTTGGGCCCCTCGTGTGAGCGAGACTGTAGAAATGTGTGGCCGCACTATAGACGAAAGTCGTCTATTTCAGACAGTCGAACTCAGTGAACGAGAAAGCAGTCGAATCAGATAAGGTGGCTTGTCCATGCCTTATGTTCGACATATGATATCACGATACAAAATATAGCAGTATAACCCGAAATCTCTATTTCGGATATACAAGTCATAGGCGGTCTCTAGCAAGACACTATGACTACCTATCTCGAATAGAGTTTGTTCGTGATCTTTACGAACGCCAGAGATGATTCCGGTTGATGATCCTTTTGTATCGCGATATCATATGTCGAACATAAGGCATGGACAAGCCACCTTATCTGATTCGACTGCTTTCTCGTTAACTGAGTTCGACTGTCTGAAATAGACGACGGTCGTCTATAGTGCGGCCACACATTTCTACAGTCTCGCTCACACGAGGGGCCCAGCGATATCTCTCTCTTTTACGAGAGGTACAAATCCCATCTTGACTATCT
>NW_010965093.1:7905-9235 GCF_000463585.1 Tarenaya hassleriana
TAATTTCGGTTTAATTTCGGAAAAACTGAAGCCCGGAACGGACAGTCCAGAAAAGCAGGTGGACCGTCCGTTCCAGCACGTAGAACGGACGGTCTGGCATTAGTGGACCGTCCGTTCCAGAAGGTCTGGAACGGACAGTCCGTTCTGGACCGTCGGGTCTGGCACGGCGGACCGTCCGTTCCGGACTTCTGGTCCGTCCGTTCTAGACCCTTCCGTCTCGGTTTTTCCGTCGTTTTCTCGCACGTTTCGTCCTTCCCTGCGTGTGTGACCCTGTAGGCTCATTCGATATAGCAGTATAGTCCGAAATCTCTATTCCGGATATACAAGTCATAGGCGGTCTCTAGCAAGACACTATGAATACCTATCTCGAATAGAGTTTGTTCGTGATCTTACGAACGCCAGAGATGATTCCGGTTGATGATCCTTTTGTATCATGATATCATATGTCGAACATAAGGCATGGACAAGCCACCTTATCTGATTCGACTGCTTTCTCGTTCACTGAGTTCGACTGTCTGATAGACGACGTTCGTCTATAGTGCGGCCACACATTTCTACAGTCTCGCTCACACGAGGGGCCCAACGATATCTCTCTCTTTTACGAGAGGTACAAATCCCGTCTTGACTATCTACAATCCAGCACATGATTCGTTTCGTACCTGATACACGCCTTTATAGTCCTCCTGTTACGCAGGACGTTTGACGTATTCAAAGCACGCAACTCCTCATGTTGGATTCCGTAGATATCTCAGGTCTTAGGATCCAATCATGGAACCCTACAGAGTAACTCGTCAATCTCTCGATCTATTCAAGTTAACCCTAGGTGCATAAAGAACGCTATCATCAACCCTAGATCGATTAAACCATATCTCTATGTGAATAATACGATCTATCCTATTGATTTTGATCCGAAACAAACCCATATCTCTATGTGGTTCAGAATCCAAGATAATTGATCAAGGGGTTAGCAAACATCAATCCAATAAAAGTGCAAATCAATAGAACCGAATCAAATCAAAACCGAAATCCAAGTTAGGGTTCAAACATACCCAAAACACAAACGAATCCCTAACCCATAGTCATGGATCTACTCAAGGTTCATAGAAAACAATAGAAAGAACAGAGAAAAAGAGATAAAAGAAGGGATAGAAAAGCTCATGTCGATGTCTAGTCTTTAACCTATCAAACAAGGATGACTACGGGTGTCGGGATCGTATTCGCGTGTATGGGTATTTACTAAGCATGCATGAATAACGATTATGACTTGTATTCGGGAATCATCAAGCAACAAAGATAGAGAATTCACCTCTCGGTCTACTAACTCCCTACC
>NW_010965093.1:11745-12555 GCF_000463585.1 Tarenaya hassleriana
TGCGATTAGCAGAAACATTATTTCTATTTCATGTCTGGATTTGGATGGTTTTCGATTTGTGATTGAGAACTCGAGTTTGATGATTTATCGAGACGATATTTACTATGGTAATGGTTATCTAGTTAATGGTTTATACGTCTTGAATGATCAGCCTTCGAACTCGACATCATCCATCTATAGCGTGAGTACTAAACGGTTTAAGCCGAACGACTTAAACCTGACCTTCCTCTAGCATTGTTGTTTAGGCCATATAAACGAGAAGCGCATTCAGAAGCTTCATTGCGAAGGTCTTCTGGATTCATTTGATTTTGAGTCTCTTGAATCTTGCGATTCTTGTTTGATGGGCAAGATGACAAAGCATCCTTTCAAAGGGAAAGGACAGAGAGCGACAGAGTTATTGGATCTGATACATAGTGATGTATGCGGACCAATGAGCTGTCCAGCTAGAGGAGGTTATCTGTACTTCGTTACGTTCACTGATGATTTCAGTCGATACGGTTATGTCTATTTGATGAGACATAAGTCTGAAACACTTGAAATGTTCAAGGCTTTCAGAAACGAAGTACAGAACCAGCTTGGCAAGACGATCAAGACACGAGTTCACTGACTATGTGGTTGATTGTGGTATTGTATCACAATTAACTCCTCCTGGAACACCACAATGGAGCGGCGTGTCAGAACGGAGGAACCGAACACTGTTAGACATGGTTCGGTCTATGATGAGTCAGACAGATCTTCCGAAGTCCTTCTGGGGGTATGATCTCACCGAGAGCTTTCCAAGGCCGACGTTGGCGGCGTTGTGCAGCAGCG
>NW_010965093.1:13603-15185 GCF_000463585.1 Tarenaya hassleriana
AGAGACTTTTAGCAGCCGACTTTTGGTGTTCTTGGAGAGTTTTTGGTGAGATCCAAAAAGGCTCAACAAGTTCTAAGTCTCGTTTTTCTCGAAGTGCGAAAAACCGAATAGAGATTCGAGTCCTAGCAGACAAGTTCCAATCGTTGGAATCCATCCCGAGGTGTGGATACGTGTAGAGGGCGAGGTAATCTTCCTCCCTAAGTGATCGGACGAATTCTTCAGTTGATACAGGCCCCGGATCGATTGAGGTAAGCGTTCTAACGTTTCTACGTTTTCAATAGCAGCATGGTTCTAGGGTTTTATAAAATTTTTGTTTTACTTCCGCTGCACAACCCTAGAATCGATCTCTTAGGAATTAGATTCGCTCATGAGATCCCAGGAAACCCAACAGTGTTCTTGGTATACGGTGGGTCGGAAGACGAGCTCGCTGTAAGAGGTTACACCGATGCTAGTTTCCAGTCAGACCCGGATGACTACAGATCGCAGTCTGGCTATGTTTTCATCTTAAACGGAGGCGCTGTTAGCTGGAAGAGTTCCAAGCAGGCGACCGTTGCAGATTCTACTACAGAAGCTGAGTATATTGCAGCGTCGGACGCATCTAAGGAAGCTGTTTGGATCAGGAAGTTTGTTGGCGACTTAGGTGTCATTCCAAGTGCTGATAGCCCCATTGCTCTGTATTGTGACAACAATGGAGCGATCGCACAAGCGAAAGAACCCAGATCCCATCAACGATCCAAACACATACTCAGACGATTTCACCTTATCAGGGAGATTATAGACAGAGGAGACGTGCACATTTGCAGAGTGTCGACAGCTGACAACATTGCCGATCCATTGACGAAGCCTCTCCCTTCGTCGAAACATGAGGGTCATGTTAGGGATATGGACATTAGATGTTTAGCAGTTCATGATTACAGCAAGTGGGAGATTGTTGGTTTAGTGCTCTATGATGCACTGTTTGGTTTTATGAGAGTATTTGATTCATTACATGTTCTTGCATACTAGATCTGTTATGAAATCCATGTATCATTATGAATGATACTAAACTCCCTAGTCTTGTGTCATTATGGGAATGATGACATAATAAGACTAGTATGATGTGAGATTGATGATCATAGAGATGATCATAAGTATTGGATACGATCACAGTCATAGGTATTCGTTGGAGAACGGAATACTGGATTGACCCGCATGAGATTGTCACATGGACTAGAGTCATGACTAGAATCTCATATGACGGTTCCATGATCGGATCCTTAGACCTGAGATATCTACGGAATCCAACATGAGGAGTTGCAGGCTTTGAATACGTCAAACGTCCTGCGTAACAGGAGGACTATAAAGGCATGTATCAGGTACGAAACGAATCATGTACTGGATTGTAGATAGTCAAGACGGGATTTGTACCTCTCGTAAAAGAGAGAGATATCGCTGGGCCCCTCGTGTGAGCAAGACTGTAGAAATGTGTGGCCGCACTATAGACGAACGTCGTCTATTTCAGACAGTCGAACTCACTGAACGAGAAAGCAGTCGAATCAGATAAGGTAGCTTGTCCATGCCTTATATTCGACATATGATATCG
>NW_010965093.1:15675-29064 GCF_000463585.1 Tarenaya hassleriana
CCGACTTTTGGCAGAAAAGAGAGAGTTTTTGGAGATCCAAAAACGAGTTCTAAGTCTCGAGATTTCTCGGTGCACATATCGAATAGAGATTCGAGTCCTAGCAGACAAGTTCCAAGCGTTGGAATCCATCCCGAAGTGTGGATACGTGTAGAGGGCGAGGTAATCTTCCTCCCTTTCGTGATCAGACGTGTTCTTCGATTGATACAGGCCCCGGATCGATTGAGGTAAGCGTTCTAACGTTTCTACGATTCATTAGAAGCATGGTTCTAGGGTTTATTAAATTTTTGTTTTATATCCGCTGCGCAAACCCTAGAATCGATCTCTTAGGAATAGGATTCGCTCATGAGATCCCAGGAAACCCAACACGATCCTCTAGAGATATCTCTCCTTGCGTCAAAAGAGAGCATATACAACAATTGGGGGGATATTCGGGAGCTTACTCGAGCATTGAATGATGGAACGGACGAAGATCATTTTTTACAGACGTTGGATCCGGACCGATTCCAGTTGGATCCGGACCGGATCACGACGCACAACTCCGAGGCTTCTTCAAGTGAGGTGGATCCAAACCTAGTTTCAGACCGAGCCCACCTGGATCCGGTGATGAGGACATGGAGCTGGAACGCGAACACTCGGAGCTGGAACCGGAGCAGGAGCCCTTGGATGCGCAATTGGATGCGGAGCACACAGAGCTAGGAGCAAGCATGGACATCTCAGATCAATCAGCTGAAGATCAGCCCTTGGACACGTCAAGTGATCAAGACGTTACACGATCACTTGATCCTGCAAAGCTCGACAACGACCATCACGCGAAGGGTGCTCCACGAACGTACATTAGGACCGAGCCGCCAATCACTCGCGCCAAAACTCGGGAACTTCGCCCACTGTTATATGGCATCGTTGATCAAGTCTTGAGCGGGATACGGGACAAAGACGAGGCCAACGCACCCCGACATGGCCTGCATCACGTTTTCACCATCATGGCCGAACCCTACATGCAAAAGGAAGCTTCTTGAGCTGCAAGCAAAGTCCCAACAACTATATTCCTTTCAACCACCACATTAAATGCATTTTTGGTTCCTCTTGTGCATGTTAAGCACAATTATGATCCCATTTTCTTTCTTTATAATTTCGAACTCTCTCTTAAAATTTTCAGACTTGTTGTTGAATGAAATTTGCTTGAGTTTATCTCTTTCTCTCGTATTTGGTGTGTCCAAACGCGATCCAAGCTCGACTGTGTGTCCGCGCTGTTCTAGGCTCAGTGTGTCTGGCCTTCGTCTCGTCCCCATCACTTGTCTGCTTAACCATTCTCCTCATTGGTTCGAGTTCGAATTCGAGTGCCTCATTCGAGTGCCGGTGATTGAATTCGAATCCCATCCACCTTTCACTTCGACCCTTCCATCCAATCCCGAATTCGAGTGCCTCTTGCGAGTGTCGGTGATCGAGATTGGCAGCCTTCCATCCTCCTCCGATCTGTGTTGGTTTACTGCTCTATGATGTAGTTGTGCGAGCTTTATTTAGATACATTTGATGTAATCACACTTTCTATTAGTTTATGGATGAGTGTTTGTTTCATTACGTATTGTGCATACTTGATATGTTATGAAATTCATGTATTGTTACGAACAATACTAAACTCCCTAGTCATGTATCATTGTGGGAATAATGATATACTAAGACTAGTATGATGTGTGATTGATGAACATATAGATGATCATAGGTATTGGATACGATCACGATCATAGGTATTCGTTGGAGAACGGAATACTGGATTGACCTGCATGAGATTGTCACATGGACTTGCGTCATGACTTGAATCTCATATGACGGTTCCATGATTGGATCCTAAGATCTGAGATATCTACGGAATCCAACATGAGGAGTTGTGTACTTTGAATACGTCAAACCTCCTGCGTAACAGGAGGACTATAAAGGCGTATATCAGATACGAAACGAATCATGTGCTGGATTGCAGATAATCAAGACGGGATTTGTACCTCTTGTAAAAGAGATAGATATCGCTGGGTTCCTCGTGTGAGCGAGACTGTAGAAATGGGTGGCCGCACTATAGACGAACGTCGTCTATTTCAGACAGTCGAACTCAGTGAACGAGAAAGCAGTCGAATCAGATAAGGTGGCTTGTCCATGCCTTATGTTCGACGTATGATATCGCGATACAAAAGGATCATCAACCGGAATCGTCACCGGCGTTCGTATGATCACGATTAAACTCTATTCGAGATAGATAGTCATAGTGTGTCTTGCTAGAGACCGCCTATGACTTGTGTAACCGAAATAAGCAATTCCGGGTTATACTGCTATATCGGATGAACCTACAGGGTCACACACACAGGAAAGGACGAATGCGCGAGAAGAGACGAGAAAATCCCGGTGAAGCGGAGGCCAGACCGACCGGTCCAGACACGTGGACCGGTCGGTCCAGAGGTAACGTGCAAATGTTGATCGGTCCGGAAAATGTTCCAGACCGATCGGTCTGGAACCATTAGGGTTTTAAGTGGGATTAACTTTAGGGAACGCCTCCCAAGCCTCTTGACACGACTTTCAGACCCTTTGGAGAGTTTTTGAGAGTTGAAAACCTAAGAGTTGGATCCCTGAAAGCCTTGCGCAAAGAAGAACGTGTTCTTCAGTCCTAGCAGACAAGTTCCAACCGTTGGAATCCTTTCCGTCGTGTGGATACGTGTTGAGGGTGAAGTATTCTTCCTGCCTTACGTGATCAGACAAACACATCAATTGATATAGGCCCTGGATCGATAGAGGTAAGCATTCTAACGTTTCTGCAAGATCATGCATGATAGGTTTTAAGGTTTTCATCAAAAAAAAATTTTTACATCCGCTGCGAAAACCCTAGAACCGATCTCTTAGGAATTAGATTCGCTCTTGAGATCCCGGGAAACCCAACAATCTGGGCATATATCATTTTGGTATCAGAGCTTAGCTCCTACCATCGGTCATCACACAAATCGGGTGAGATCTATCATTGTTTACATTTTGTTTCTTTTCGTTTCTTCTTTGTTTCAAATCCGAAAATTCGAGAAAAAAAAAACCAAATACAAAATCTGTCAAGTCTTGTTCCTTGGTAAGGGCTGATCCATTCCACCATCCATTTCGCAGAACATGCAGCTACCACCAGATTCATAAAATCGATCGCAAACAAGCGGAATAGCACACCACATCGTCAACAACATTCTCCTCGGGTGAGATCCTTACGATTCGAAGTTCAGAATTTCGCTATTGTTGTTGTGTGTTACCTTTGCTGTGTTGTGTTGCGCCGTGATTGTCCTTGATTCCAACTAGGTTGTACATCCATAAAAAGCCGAACATCACCTGCTCGATTGCACGCACGAATCTGTTCATACACCATTGTGAATTTGTTTGACTAGTCTCATTGAACTGTTATCGTGCAATTAGGAAATCTATTGTATGTTCCTTGTCACGTCATCCTATATAAGTTTGATCCATTCCGACATCTAGATTGGTTTGGGAACATAGCTGAACGTAACAAGCACGAAAACATTGATTGAATCTGTCCACATTGCACGTTGAATGTTTCTTGCGTTGAGTGAAATCCGATCTTCTTCTTAAAAACGTCATCTTACGCGAACTGCTTGCAAAGGACGTGCCTTTTGAGTTCACCCATGAGTGCCAGGCCGCCTTTGAGACTCTGAAGAAGGCGTTGATCTCCCCGCCCATCATTCAACCACTGAGCCATCTATGTAAGAACCGATAGGTCACCCTAGGCAAAACCAACCCCCTCTTATCGATCTACCGAGCGATGTAGAAAGCGATGTCCGACCAAGGCATAGGCCCAGAGAGAGAGTGGTAGATAATTTTCCCGATAGAGAAGAGTCTCGTAGGCACCAACACCACAGACCCCGAGAGATAGTTTCCGACGAGGAGTCGGATCCCGATTACATCCCTAGGAGGAACCCGCCTCGTAGAGCTAGATCCGAACGATGGGAAAACCAAGTAGAGGATGATAACCATAGACCAAACAGGGTTCAAGGGGCGTATAGATCCGGAACCACCATTGTTCGTAGGGCGTATAGATCCGTAAGCGTATCTCGATTGGGAACGTCGCATGGATAACATATTCGAATGTTATTCGTATTCGGACCGTAGGCAAGTCCAATACGCGGCGGCTCAATTAGCCGAAAGCGCCTTAGCTTGGTGGGACCGGGAATTAACTGAACGACGCCACGCTCAAATAGAGCCAGTCGGCACATGGCGCGAAATGAAAGCGTTAATGTGGAAACGCTATATCCCACCTCATTTCCATCGCGAACTCCAGCAAAAATATCGAAGGATTTCGCAAGGTGCTAGGACCGTAGAAGAGTATTTCGAGGAATTTGTGCACCTTAGGAGTAGATTAGTGATGGACGAGGACGAGGAAACCGTGATGGCGCAGTTCCTCGATGGCCTCAACGAGCGTATTACTCGAAAGGTCGAGCGTCATCCATACCAGAACCTCCACGAGCTCTTACACTTGGCCGTGCAGATCGAAAAGCAAAACCAACGTAAGCAAGCCCGACTAAGTAAGCCCAAACCCTCGCCTAGCAACCCCGTTACCCTCCCTAGGACTACCTCCACACCCCGAAAAGAAACGACCGAAGGTCGTAGTTTTTCAAGTTACAAGGAAAAAGGAAAAGCTTCTGAAACCTCGCAATCCCGAACTCAAACTGACTCCACACGCGATCTACGATCATGGGAGATCATATGTTATAAATGTCGGGGAAGGAGTCATATGGCTCGTGACTGTCCAAATGCTAGGGTAATGATCATTACGGACAACGGAGAATACGAGTTATTAGATGAGGAGGAGGCGGGCGATCTTGAGGAAGAGATCGCTTATCCGGATAGCAGTGAATTACTAGTCACTCGACGAGTACTTAGTACGCTAGTAACTCCGGAAGAAACCGCCCAACGAGAAACAATTTTCCACACCCGTTGCACGATAAATGGGAAGGTATGTGGAATGATTATCGATAGTGGGTCGTGCACTAACGTAGCCAGCGCCTACATGGTAAAGAGGCTGGACTTACCTACCGAATAACACCCGCACCCATACAAGCTTCAATGATTTAATAACAGCGGTGAAATTAAAGTGACCGAGAGGGTCAAAATCCCGTTCCGCATAGGAAAATATCGTGACGAGGTCCTCTGCGACATCGTTCCTATGCAAGCCGGCCATATCCTTTTAGGCAGGCCCTGGCAATTCGACCGGGAAGTAACCAACGACAGACGAGCCAACCAGTATTCCTTCGTATATGACAAACGAAAGGTTGTGCTTGCACCGCTGAGTCCATCTAAAGTCCACGAGATGCAATTGAAACTAGCCAAGGATACTGAGCCAAAGAAAAAGAATTTCTATCTCAAGGCTAGTCATGTAGCGCGTGTTGTTCGTCAAGAACAAACGGTGTTGCTCTTGGTCTTCAAAGATCAATTGAGCTTATCCTTGGATAAACCACCGCATAGTCCTGCTATTAGTCAACTCCTAGAGAACTATAGCGATGTATTTCCGGATGAAATTCCAGCAAGATTACCTCCTATACGCGGGATCGAACACCAAATCGATCTAGTGCCTGGTGCACCCTTGTCTAACCGGCCCGCGTATCGAATGAACCCCGAAGAAACTCGAGAGCTCGAAAAAGAAGTCCAAGAGGTAATGAGTAAGGGTTATATCCGAGAAAGTCTTAGTCCTTGCGTTGTTCCTGTATTACTTGTGCCGAAAAAGGACGAGACTTGGAGAATGTGTGTGGATTGCCGCGCAATCAACAACAAAACGGTTAAGTACCGGCATCCCATACCTCGGCTTGATGACATGCTCGACGAACTCAGTGGAGCCACGATCTTCTCAAAGATCGATCTTAAGAGCGGATACCATCAAGTGCGAATGAGAGAAGGCGATGAATGGAAAACCGCCTTCAAAACCAAACAAGGTCTCTATGAGTGGCTCGTAATGCCATTCGGGCTTACGAATGCCCCAAGCACGTTCATGCGGCTCATGAACCATGTGCTAAGAGCCTTCATCGGAATGTTTGTAGTGGTCTACTTCGACGACATTCTCATCTATAGTCGAAGTGAAGTTGACCATCTAGCGCACCTAGAGCAAGTAATGATCACTCTTTGACTGGAAGGCCTATACGCGAACCTTAAGAAATGCTCGTTCTGCACAAACGAGTTAGTATTTCTAGGCTTTGTGGTCAGCTCTCAAGGGCTGCGAGTTGACGGCGAAAAGATCAAAGCCATACAGGAGTGGCCGACGCCGTCTATGATCGGACATGTGCGGAATTTTCTTGGCCTAGCTAGCTTTTAGCGTCGATTCGTCCGAGACTTTAGCAGCATCGCTGCTCCCCTCACCGCGATCACAAAGAAAGACGTGGTTTTCAAGTGGGGCGAGACTCAAGAGCGCGCCTTTTTAGCTCTAAAGGATAGTCTCACTACCGCACCGGTTTTAGTCCTCCCAAACTTTGACATTGGCATTGGAGCCGTCCTAATGCAGGAGAAGAGGCCCGTGGCCTATTTTAGCGAAAAGCTCAGCGGAGCTACGCTAAACTATCCGACTTACGACAAAGAGCTCTACGCTCTTGTATGTGCTCTCGAGACATGGCAGCATTACTTGCTTTCCAAAGAATTTGTCGTGCACTCCGACCACGAGACGCTAAAGCATCTTAAAGGACAAACCACGCTTAAGCGACGCCACGCCAAATGGCTTGAGTTTATTCAGACGTTTCCCTACGTGATCAAATATAAGAAGGGGAAAGAAAATGTCGTCGCGGATGCTTTGTCTCGTAGACATACGTTGCTCTCGGTCATGGAAGCCCGCTGATAACTCCTAATTCTCTCTATATTTCCAGGACGTTTTTATAGGATTTGTACGAGGATCACATACATTTGTAGGCATTATAGGCGTGTTAGGCTACGAAACTCGATTTGGTTGTGTTTTTATAGGATTACAGGTCTCAGATGCGATTTGGACCTAAACGGGAGCAATCTTAACTCGGCCAGAATCAACTGTGGTGGGCCGAGTCAACATGCTGAAGATGGTTCATTCCAAACCTGTTACGAAGAGACTGAGTCAGAACGTCCGAGTCAGAATGCCCGAGTCAGAAAACTGGGCTGGACCGAAACTGTTTAGATCTCGTTTTGACTCGGTCGAGTCAGAGTTTTGACTCGGTCCGAGTCAAAACCTAGAAAAACCCCAGATTCAAATTTTCAGACTTTGAAGGGGAATAGGACTTCGGGAGCACCGCCGAGGATTTATAAAAAGAGCCTACAGACGTCCAAGAGGAGGAGACAGACCTTAGACAGATTGTGGAGAGCTTAGGGTGAGAGAAATAAGAGTTTATGGGATTTCGGGAAGAAGTAGGAGAGGTGGAACGTGAAGATCTCTTTGCTGTCGACATGAACCTTTCTTCTCCCTCTTTTGTTTCTGTTTTCAGTTTTGCTCTGTGTTTTTCCATGAACCATGAGTAGATCCACGGCTGTGGGTTAGGGATTCGTTTGTGTTTTGGGTATGTTTGAACCCTAACTTGGTTGCGATTTGGATTTGTTTCGGTTTTATCGATTTGCACTTCATGTCAATTGATGTTTGCTGACCCCTTGATCAGTTGTTTTAGATTCTGAACTACATAGGAATATGGGTTTAGTTTCGGATCGAAATCGATAGAATATATCGTATTATTCACATAGGAATATGGTTTGATCGATCTAGAGTTGATGATAGCGTTCTTCATGCATCTAGTTTGATAAATCACATAGGGATATGGATTTCGAAAACTTTAGATAGTGAGTTATATGCCGGGAGGTGATTTCTCTATCTTTGTTGCTTGACGATTCCCGAATACAAATTCAATATCGTGATTCTCGCATGCTTAGCATATATCCATACACGCGAATACGGTCCTGACACCCACGGTCATCTTTGCTTGCTAGTTACACGTTTTATTTGCTTCGCTATTTTACTTTCTTTTGAGTCCATAATATTTCCATCACGTTACTTCCACTTGCTTGCTTTCGATTTGGTTTCGATTAGGATTTAGATTTAGCTACCGGTCCTTGCATTCGACCCCGTGTTACGACGATCCGTATCTTTGCGGTGAGTTGTGAATCGGGTATAAATTCTAGACTCGATACACACGTATCAAGTTTTTGGCGCCGTTGTTGGGGACTGGTTAGCCTATTTCTAGGTCTTTATTGATTCTAGATCTTTGCTTGTTTTCTTTTTCTTTTTGTTTTTCTTTGGTTTTTGTGGATTCACTTGGTCTCGAGTTCTTCTTTTTCTTTGCGGTTTGCAGGATTCTGGTGCATGACACGGCGCTCTACTCGGAGAGAAGACCTAGTATACGATCCGGAGATTGAGCGTACCTTGAGAGACATCCGAAATCAGCAGAGAAGAGAAGCTATGTCGAGGTCAAATAGTTCGCACGACCGTGCGGTTCATGATGTGGAGCATCAAGAGAATCAAGAGCACATGAATCCGCTCTATGATTAGCAAACCGAAGGCGAAGCTACTTACGCGACAGATGAGTCTTTGGGTTCTTACATTGCACCGAAGCACACCCAACTCCTATCATGCATCAACAGACCGCTCATAGATATTTTCGATCTACCGCCACAGTGCATCACGATGTTTGTTGGTTTAGTGCTCTATGATGTACTGTTTATGAGCTTTATTTAGATACATTTGATGTATTGATACTTTCTATGGTTTATGAGAGTATTTGATTCATTACATGTTCTTGCATACTAGATGTGTTATGGAATCCATGTATCATTATGAATGATACTTAACTCCCTAGTCTTGTGTTGTTATGGGAATAACGACATAATAAGACTAGTATGATATGTGATTGATGATCACATAGATGATCATAGGTATTGGATACGATTACAATCATAGGTATTCGTTGGATAACGAAATACTGGATTGACCCGCATGAGATTGTCACATGGACTAACGTCATGACTTGAATCTCATATGACGGTTCCATGATTGGATCCTAAGACCTGAGATATCTACGGAATCCAACATGAGGAGTTGCGTACTTTGATTACGTCAAACGTCCTGCGTAACAGGAGGACTATAAAGGCGTGTATCAGGTACGAAACGAATCATGTGCTGGATTGTAGATAGTCAAGACGGGATTTGTACCTCTCGTAAAAGAGAGAGATATCGCTGGGCCCCTCGTGTGAGCGAGACTGTAGAAATGTGTGGCCGCACTATAGACGAACGTCGTCTATTTCAGACAGTCGAACTCAGTGAACGAGAAAGCAGTCGAATCAGATAAGGTGGCTTGTCCATGCCTTATGTTCGACGATCACGAACAAACTCTATTCGAGATAGGTAGTCATAGTGTCTTGCTAGAGACCGCCTATGACTTGTATATCCGGAATAGAGATTTCGGGTTATACTGCTATATCGAATGAGCCTACAGGGTCACACACGCAGGGAAGGACAAATGCACGAGAAAAAGTCGAGAAAACTGGATAAGTGGTCAGGACCGTCCGGTCTAGGAGTAGACCGAACGGACCGGAGCATCTAGTCCGAACGGACCAAGTTTGTTGGACCGAACGGACTAGAGAGTTCAGTCCGAACGGACCAAGTGTTGGACCGAACGGACTGACCCATTAGTTCGAACGGACCCAGTTACGAAACTGGTCCGAACGGGCCAAGTGTCCAGACCGAACGGACTACTAAGCAGTCCGTTCGGTCTGGAGTTCGGATTTAATTTTAAAAGTCTAGATCTAGGGTTAATCACTTGGATAAGAGTAGAAATAGAACCCTAACACTAAGGGGCCGACCTAGAGAACTTTTCAGACCTTTTTTTAGAAAGTCTAGTGGGTTGAAGAAGTGATCTTAATCTCTCTTTCTCAAAGCACATCATCGAATAGAAGATTCGTGTCTTAGTAGACAAGTTCCAAAGGTTGGAATCCATCCCGAGGTGTGGATACGTGTAGAGGGCGAGGTATTCTTCCTGCCTATAGTGATCGGACGAACACATCAATTGAAACAGGCCCCGGATCGATTGAGGTAAGCGTTCTAACGTTTCTACAAGATCATGCATGATAGGTTTTAGGGTTTTAATCAAATTTTTGTTTTACATCCGCTGCGCAAACCCTAGAACCAATCTCTTAGGAATATGATTCGCTCATGAGATCACAGGAAAATCCAATAGTGGTATCAGAGCCTGGTTCCTCTGCATGATTTTTGTTAGAACCCGATCACGCACGTTATAGGATTTGAATGGTTTGAATCCATGTTTGTTTTGATTCTATGCATGATTTGATTATGGATCTAGGGTAGATTTCATGTTCTTTGTTGCATAGTGTGCAAGAGGCTTATGTTCTGAGTTCACAGACAAAAACGGGGTCGAAATCGGATCTGAATCGGGACCGTAATGACGAAGAACGTGATCTGATCGCGTTTTTCCGCCTAGACCGAATGGTCTGGTCCTCTGGACCGGACGGTCTAGGGTTTGTCGTCTCCCTGGACTAAACGACCTCAGTCCGTTCGGACCAAGATGTTGGACCGAACGGACTAAGGTGTGTAGACCGAACGGACTGCTTAGCCAGTCCGTCCGGTCTAAGTCACTAGTCCGAGAGAGAAGGTCCGAAGGGGCAAGTCCGAACGGTCTGGAGAGTCGGACCGAACGGACTGACCACCAGACCGAACGGACCGACTATGATCCGAAGACCGAACCGCCCAGACCGAACGGTCTAGGCCTAGACCGAACGGTCTAGGACCCGACGCTTCACCAAAATTAGATTTTGCGTTTCGGGATCTGGTTTGAGCAATCGTTGCTTAAAACCGATCAACTGTGATTCAGAATAACATGATTCTTTCTTATGGATGGTCCATAGTGAATGAATGTATGTAACTTAATCAAGATATTATATATGTTTGATTGAGTGGGAGCTTCGGGATTGGGATTGCATAATCGATTGGATTATCCATTCGGATTATGATCAATCGTTGCACAGAAACCTGTTAGATCTAGGAGCTCTACGAGTAAAGCACTTGTCAAGGCCTCGATCGTACGTGTCATGGGCCATGCCAAAGCTGGGTGTGCCGTATTATCTTGGTGAGGCAAGATGGAGAAATGGTGGTTCTCATAGCTTGAAAGTAGATGCTTGATCTAAGCTTGGTTTCGAAAATCCCTTATTTATGTAATGCTAAGTGTGTACCTCCCATTACTAGAGCGCCTGTCAAGGCATCGATCGTCCATAACACGGGTCATGCCAAAGCTGGGCGTGCCGGATTATCTTTGTGAGGCAGGGTGGGAAATCGTGGTTCCCACAGCTTGAACGTGGTTTACCTTAGGTTGAGTTATCAAGTTTTGACTTGAGACTTAACGGTACAGATGAGACGAGTATGCAATGATATTTGATATCATAGTCTCATAAAAGGATCTGAGAGTCACATTGGATGTGATTGACATTTGATGTCTACCTAAATAGCGTAAGGTTGAGTATAACAACTCATTCTTATGTGAAATACGGATCTTAGTCCTATATAGAGAATTATTATAGGATTATTTTTCTGTATGGGAATATAGCTCGTTTTTGCATCTATGTTGTCATTGTTTGATGATGGACTAGCTGGTAGTAAATCATAGATATGTAGACACTGTTTGATGATGGGCTAGCTGGTAGTTGATCATTAATAGAATCTGCATTTGTTTTGTATGTTCTGTTTGTCTTTTTTGTAGGACATGGCGTCAACCAGTAACGTACCGAGTTTGACAATGCGATCTATCCTTGAGAAGGATAAGCTGACCGGGACAAACTTCTTAGACTGGTATCGGAACTTGAGAATTGTTCTCAAGCACGATAAGAAGTCTTACGTCCTGGAAGGGGCTCTACCACCAGAGCCTGCAGCCAATGCCACGAGAGCCGTCAAGGATGCTTGGTTGAAGCATCAGACTGACGACATCGAGATCTCCTGTCTCATGTTGGGAAGCATGGCCCCGAATCTGCAGAGGCAGTTTGAGGGGAATAGCGTATTTGATATGATCGAACAGCTCAAAACCATGTTTCAGGAGCTAGCGCGTACTGAAAAGTACAAGACGCTAAGGGCTCTTAGGAAGACGGAGATGCCGAGAGGCAGCTCTGTCAACACCCACATCCTCAACATGCGAGCTCATGTTGAGGAACTTGAGCGCATAGGAGTGACACTCGATGCTGACTTGGTTGCAGACTTGATCCTTATGTCATTATCTGAGGACTATAATCAGTTCGTGATGCAGTATCATATGCATGGGATGACTAAGAGCTTAGCCGAACTGCATGGGATGCTGAAATCGGCCGAGCAGGATATTATGGTGCCCAAGACTGTGCTTGCTGTTGAGAACAACTCCAGCAAGAAGCGACGGGGTAAAGCCAAGAAGAAGGTGGCGAAAAATGCAAAAGTTGCCTCTACGCCCAAGCCTAAGCCCGATAAGGGTGACTGTCATTACTGCGGAGTGTCTGGACACTGGAAGCGTAATTGTCACCTTTACTTGGAGGATCTGAAGGACAAGAAGCTTGGCGAAGCTTCTGCCTCAGGTATCCACGTTATAGAGGCTAACATCTATACTATATCTTCATGGGTATTAGATACCGGAAGTGCCTCAAACATTTGTGGAAATGTGCAAGGACTAAGAAGAAGTACGATGCTAGCTAAGGGAGAAGCGGATCTACGCGTCGGAAATGGAGCAAGAGTTGCTGCATTGTGTGTTGGCGTTTACGATTTGCATCTTCCTTCTGGACTTGTTTTACAGCTTAGTAATTGTTACTATGTTCCTGCGATTAGCAGAAACATCATTTCTATTTCATGTCTGGATTTGGATGGTTTTCGATTTGTGATTGAGAACTCGAGTTTGATGATTTATCGAGAAAGTATTTACTATGGTAATGATTATCTAGTTAATGGTTTATACGTCGTGAATGATCAACCTTCGAACTCGACATCATCCATCTATAGCGTGAGTACTAAACGGTTTAAGCCAAACGACTTAAAGATTCGGAAAGAATTCATTGAATAAATTGATTAAGACTATTGAAAGATAGGTTAATCGGTTTAGGAACTGTGATAGTGATTGTTAATGCGTTTGATATTTTAATCTATTAGGTTGAGAGATCGATAGGTTAAATTATTGGACAGTGGATTTAGGACTTGAGAGAGCCAAATCTGATATTAGAACTTGAGATCCCCGATTAGAGTTCGATATTCGTAGATTCTCCATCCTTAGAAACAATCCCTGCGCGTTAAGGTTATCCCGAAGCTACGGTGGTTTATCTATCTGATTTTACTTAGTTGATTTATTGTTTTATTTCCGATATTCACATACTTCATTCCATATTTCCTGATCTAATTCTTGGTCGAGTCTT
>NW_010965093.1:30190-30791 GCF_000463585.1 Tarenaya hassleriana
ATAAAGATCTATAGAGATAGATCGAGGCGTTCTAGGACTTTGTCAGAGTACTTACATCGATAAGGTCTTGAAACATTTCAAGATGCAAGATTCCAAGAAAGGAACCTTACCGATGAGCAGTGGCACAGTTCTCTGCAAGAGTCAGTGTCCTACGACATCTGATGAGCTAGAACGCATGGATCGGATTCCATATGCTTCGGCAATTGGATCCATCATGTATGCCATGCTTTGTACTCGACCGGATGTATCCTACGCGTTGAGCATTACGAGTAGATATCAGTCAGATCCAGGTGAGTCACACTGGATCGCCGTCAAGAACATCCTGAAGTACTTGAGAAGGACTAAGGATGTGTTCTTGGTATACGGTGGGTCGGAAGACGAGCTCGCTGTAAGATGTTACACCGATGCTAGTTTCCAGTCAGACCCGGATGACTACAGATCGCAGTCTGGCTATGTTTTCTGCTTGAACAGAGGCGCTGTTAGCTGGAAGAGTCTTGTGTCGTTATGGGAATGATACTTAACTCCCTAGTCTTGTGTCGTTATGGGAATAACGACATAATAAGACTAGTATGATGTGTGATTGATGATCACATAGATGATC
>NW_010965093.1:31313-36108 GCF_000463585.1 Tarenaya hassleriana
GAATAGAAGATTTCGGGTTATACTGCTATATCGAATGAGCCTACAGGGTTACACACGCAGGGAAGGACAAATGCACGAGAAAACGTCGAGAAAACTGGATAAGTGGTCTGGACCGTCCGGTCTAAGAGTAGACCGAACGGACCGGAGCATCTAGTCCGAACGGACCAAGTTGTTGGAGCGAACGGACTAGAGAGTTCAGTCCGAACGGACCAAGTGTTGGACCGAACGGACTGACCCATTAGTTCGAACGGACCCAGTTATGAAACTGGTCCGAACGGACCAAGTGTCCAGACCGAACGGACTACTAAGCAGTCCGTTCGGTCTGGAGTTCGGATTTAATTTTAAAATCCGGATCTAGGGTTAATCACATGAAAAAGAGGAGAAATAGAACCCTAACACTTGGAGGCCGACCTAGAGAACTTTTAGACCCTTTTAGAGAGTCTAAGGGGTTGAAGAAGTGATCTTGATCTCTCTTTCTCAAAGCACATCATCGAATAGAAGATTTGTGTCCTAACAGACAAGTTCCAAAGGTTGGAATCCATCCCGAGGTGTGGATACGTGTAGAGGGCAAGGTATTCTTCCTGTCTATAGTGATCGGACGAACACATCAATTGAAACAGGCTCCGGATTGATTGAGGTAAGCGTTCTAACGTTTCAACAAGATCATGCATGATAGGTTTTAGGGTTTTATCAAATTTTTGTTTTACATCCGCTGCGCAAACCCTAGAACCGATCTCTTAGGAATAGGATTCGCTCATGAGATCCCAGGAAAATCCAATAATGTTCAGTCAGGCGAGTTTCAGAGGGCGACCTACAGAAGATCCCATTGCTCACTTGACTCAGTTCAAGATGCTGTGCAGATCAGTTAGGAAGGTACGAGGGATGACAATCGAAGATGTATACTTGGAGGCCTTTCCGTTTTCACTGATGGATCGGGCAAGAGATTGGTTCTACACCCTTGAGCCAAACTCGATTACGACATGAGAGGAGCTAGAAGAGAAATTCATGGCCAAATACTACTCCCCAGAGAAGACCCAGGCTGCACAGAGAGCTGTACACAGCTTCACTCAGGAGAGTGATGAGAGTCTATACGATGCATGGGAGAGATTCAAAGGCTATCAACGCCTTTGTCCACACCACGACATGGATAAGCGGCTGTTGCTTTCCACGTTCATCCATGGGCTGAGAGACGATACTAGAGCATTGATGGACGCAGCTTGTGGAGGGAGTGTATATGACATTCCCTTTGACACCCTAGAGATGCAGATCGCCAAGATGGCCAAAGCAAGAGGGATGTCAGGAGACAGCATCAGACGCTCTACCGGACGGGTAGATCTGGGCGAGTCCACTGCTTTAAAGGCAGTCATGTCTAACCCGCAGAAAGTCCAGTCTGGAATGTTTTTGATTGATCAGGCCACATCAGAAGAAGAATCGGTTGAGGACGTCAACTACACAGGAAGGAATCAATACCAGAATCCTTCTAATCTCTACAACCCGAACGCGCCTAGGAATCATCCCGGTTTCTCTTACGGAAATTCGAGCGGAGCATTGAATGCACAGCAACAGGGCGTTCCTAGAATCCCTCAGAATCCCCTGGGCTTCGCTCAGTCACGTTTTCAGGGGCAGAATCAGGGATATGCGCAGCAGAATCCAGGATACGGGCTGCAGAATCAGGGTTACCGAGCGCCTCAACCTGCAAAGAACGATGAAGCGGACATCAAGACGATGCTTACCCAGCTAATGCTCGATCAGAAGACATCATTCACTGAGCTGAAGACCGAGATACAGAGCATAAAAGTTAGGCAAGACACTTTTGAGAGGAGATTAGATGGGGTCGTAGCTCATCAGAAGCTTGTCGATACTCAGATTGCACAACTTGCATCGCATGTCTCCAAACCACAGGGTACATTCCCGGGAAAGCCCGAGCCGAATCCGCGAGAGCACGTCAATGCTATTCAGCTTATAAGTGGAGAGAACCCGCATGATACAGTCCCTCTGACCACAGAAAAAAGGATGACCTCTAGATACACCAACGAAGAGAAAGGGAGATCCATTGCTGACTAGATACCTCAAGTGAATATGGAGGAAATTGAGCCGCCATATGTCGCTCCTCCACCTAAGGTACCACCCGTTCCTTTTCCCTCTCGATTGAAAAAGCATGCTGAGGACACACAATTTTCTAGATTTGCTGATATGCTTCGAAAGTTGGACGTTACGATGCCTTTCTATGAAGCGATGCTTTAGATTCACTTTTATGCGAAATTTTTGAGAGATATTTTGACTAAGAAGAGGGTGATTGGGAAGGAGACAGTAGCCTTGAGCACAGAGGTGAGCACTGCGATTCTACAGCATGAGTTGCCACGGAAGAGATCTCATCCAGGTAGTTTTTCGATTCGCTGCAAAATCGAAAACATTGAGATTGACCGTGCATTGTGCGATCTTGGTGCCAGTGTGAGTTTGCTTCCATTGTCTATCTGTAAGAAGCTCAACATTGGAGATCTCAAGCCGACGAGGATGGCACTACAGCTTGCGGATAGATCCGTCAAGTATCCTGCAGGTATTCTTGAGGACGTCCCATTGAAGGTCGGGGATTACTATGTTCCCGTAGATTTTATTGTTTTAGACATGGACGAGGACTTGAAGATATCGATTATATTAGGCCGACCGTTCTTAAACACGACCGATGCGGTGATTCATGTTCGTGTTGGTCGTCTTACGATGAAAATAGGTGATGAAACTATTGAGTTCACCCTAGATCACAACATGAAACAACCATCCACACCGACTCAGCGTACTACGTCAATGTGCACGAGATCTTGACTCAGGAAGACTTCGATCAGTTCCGAGACGTTGATCCACTTGAAATATCCCTCCTGACATCGAATGAGAGTATATACAACCATTGGAAGGATATTCGGGAGCTTACGCAGGCATTAGAGGACGGAACTGAGGAAAAATTCGAGCTTCTGCATTCTGACTCGACCGAGTCAAGTATTGACTCGGACCGAGTCAACTCTCTGGAGGTTTTAGAAGCTCTTTTAGCTTTTGAATCGGTGTGCACCCATGTTGACTCGACCTCCTTGTATTCTGACTCGGACCGAGTCAGTTCTCTAAGCAAAATCGAGCCACTTCTTACCGTCGAAACCGAGTCAGCGGGGAATGCCTCCGAACCCTCTATGACGACCACCCTAGATATTCCAGAGCCCAGAGAGCCACCATTTAGCATAGGGACACTGAATAAAGTAGATTGGAGTTTAGCGAAAGCCTCGAAGGTGGAGATGAAGCCCTTACCTCAAGGGCTTAGGACAAAGGAACACACACACACGGATAGGAACACAGGACCAACATTGGAGAGAGGTACATATCCCGCTCACAATTCTATATCCGTGTTTAAACCTTCCATTACAGGTCATCAAGTAGGAGCAATGAGCAAGAGAGGATCGAAATGAGCAAAATCATCACTCAAACATCCACAAGATCCACCTCCTTCACAAGTTTTGAAACCCAATGAGGATAGACGGCTTAAGCACCCACGAAGTCAAAAAGATGCGCTTAACGCTCAACATCCAGGGTGGCGAAAGATCGATCATCTTCGCCTCTCAGACCCTCCCATCATTTGAGCAAGGTCGAGCTAATGACGTTAAACAAACGCTTCTCGGGAGGCAACCCAAGCATTAGGTAACTTTTCTTTTCTTTTTCTTTGTAGCATAGGTAGTAGAGACCATGATTGTATTCTGGATCTTTCGTTGACATATCGGAATCTATTGCTATCATTATACTTTTGTTCGGATAACGTTTGTTGTTCTATGAGCATTCACATCGACACACGAGAGATGAGCATCGGCTTTCGAGAGACGATGTTGGAATAATTCCAGTTCATAGAGTGTGTGAGAGCTCTTGCGTTTGACGTGAGTTAACTTCGTTGCTAGCGAACGGATTTCGCAGAGCTAAGTTTCTCTATCCCTCTTATTGGTTCCTTTGATATGTTGTCTTCGACTCTACTTTTCCGGACGAGAGTCTACACCGTGGACGGTGTATGGTTCAAGTTTGGGGGATGGATAGATCCTTCGCACATTCAGGCCTATCTACTTAGGATTGCATGTAGTTTAGGTGCATTTTATCATGGCATATACACTTAGGAAAATTCTTCTTTTTTGCATATCACTTTGCATTAGTTGCATTCACACGTTTTCTTTATTTTTCATATAGATTGGTTTTTTTTAGGTTTGCATGATTGCATTTGACATATAGATTTAGGTTCATATAGGTTCACGTGCATACCTCGAAAACCCGTTTTGAGCATCATTTGGAAGATTTGTGGGATGATAGAATAGGAATATCTTGATGATCTAGTGACTTTGTAGAAAGTGGTTGAACCATGTCGAATTGATAGTTCTCCAGACTTTCTATATATAGTTTGTCGGATGGGGTTGTTATTTGGAACCTACGGAGTTGAAACCACTATATCCAGGTTATAAGTTTCGTTTAGAACCTTTTTCCGAGTCTTGCAGGTCGATGAAATCTAGTTCAACAAATATCTTGGGAAAATAAAGCATCTCGACACTCTGCTGTCAGAATCTCGTCAACGAAAATCGTTCGAGGACATGAGTGCATCTTTCGATGGTTCGGGTCTAAGTTGTGGGTCGGACATCGCATTGAGAAAGAAAAAAAAAGAGAAAAAAAAGAAAGAAAAAAAAAGTGAGCGAAAAGCGATGTCCTTCAACTTCAACGTCCTAGAAACCCGAGATGCTAGCGTTTGATAGAAAAATTCTACAAAAAGGTAAAAATCCAGGTA
>NW_010965093.1:36626-37484 GCF_000463585.1 Tarenaya hassleriana
TACGAGGATCACATACATTTGTAGGCATTATAGGCGTGTTAGGCTATGAAACTCGGTTTGGTTGTGTTTTTAAAGGATTACAGGTCTCGGATGCGATTTGGACCAAAACGGGAGCAACCTGGAGCTAAAAGGATGAAATACGTCAAGAACTTCCTATCTTAACTCGGCCAGAGTCAACTGTGGAAAGTGGGCCGAGTCAACATGCTGAAGATGGTTCATTCCAAACCTGTTATGAATAGACCGAGTCAGAATGTTCGAGTCAGAATGCCCGAGTCAACATGCCCGAGTCAGAATGCCCGAGTCAGAAAACTGGGCTGGGCCGAAACTGTTTAGATCTCGTTTTGACTCGGTCGAGTCAGAGTTTTGACTCGGTCCGAGTCAAAACCCAGAAAAACCCCAGATTCGAATTTTCAGACTTTAGGAGCGCCGCCGAGGATTTATAAAAAGAGCCTATAGACGTCCAAGACGAGGAGACAGACCTTAGACAAACTTTGGAGAGCTTAGGTGAGAGAAATAAGAGTTTACGGGATTTCAAGAAGAAGTAGGAGAGTTGGAACAGGAAGATCGCTTTGCTGTCGACATGAGCCTTTCTTCTCCCTCTTCTGTTTCTGTTTTCAGTTTTGCTCTGTGTTTTTCCATGAACCTGTTGGTTGTAATGCTCTAGGATGATCCATGATATGACATTTTACTTTGTATTGATTCATTGATTTATTAATGCATTATTTATCCGTTATACGATTAGCATGTTTGTTGTATTTCGGCATCCTTGAATCATTAGAGAATGATTCTAAACTCCCTAGTCAGTCATCATTGTGGGAACAATGTTGAATCAAGACTAGCATGAGGTGTGATCAACGC
>NW_010965093.1:37819-39022 GCF_000463585.1 Tarenaya hassleriana
ATGAAGTTGCATCTATTTTACTAGTCGATTTGCCAAGACGAGAAAGCAGTTGAACTTGAAGGGTGGCTCATACCATACCCTTGTTCAACATATGACATCGTGAGACAAATGATCAGAATTCGAGCTGTTAATGCCTTGGTTAGATCACCTCTAACTCAATTGTAAGTGGGTGGTCATGGCGTCTTGCTAGAGGCTAACCATGACTTGCGGTTCGGGAAAGGTTCCTAAAGTCACTACCACTTAGTTTGGGCCTACAGGGTCACACACCAATAGGGATGGACTTATACGTGAAGAATCCGAAGAATGGAAACGAGATTTGACCGAAACGAGCACGAAAAGAAGTTTTCAGTGCGTTGGTCCGGAGCTGACCAAGTTTGGTCAGCCCCGGACCAAGTTGGTCAGACCAGGCAGTCCGGAAGCTCAGTCCGAGGTCATCTGTCCAGGTCTGGTCCGGCTGACCAAGAGTTGGTCAGCCCCGGACCAGGCGCTGGAATCAGGCGGACCGAAAGAAGACCAGGAGACTTGGTCCGGAACTGACCAATCTTGGTCAGACGGTCCGAGGGCAGCTGAGTAAGCCTGGTCCGCCGGACCAAGCTCCTGGTCCGGCGGACCGGGATCTGGAAAATTTCCAAATATTCGTTTTTAGGGTTTTCTAATCTTATTTAAGTTTGGGATTTCGTCCAAACTTAATTAAGGCCGACCTTAAACTCAGAGAAACATCCTAGAACCCTAGAGAATCTGTTCTCTTCGATTTCTATTGTCCCGGGATTGGATCTCGTCTCTTGAGTTACCCTTTTCTTCACTAATCCTAGCAGATTCGTTCCAAATCGTTTGGAATCCTTTCCGTCGGTGTGGATACCTGTAGAGGGACTGTAACTTCAGTCCTAGGTGATTTAGAACAGGCCCCGGATCGAAATAAACTTCAAGTCTCATCGAGAACGAGGTAAGTAACGATTCCCTCGGTGATATACACGATCTTTCGGGTTTTGCGAGTTTGGTTGCGTGTGACGTTTGACTAGGTTTAGATCTTTCTTCCGCTGCATGAAACCTAGTAAACCAAACCCTAGATCGATATGATCGCATGCTAGGAACCCGTAGATAACCCAACACACAGTGCATCACGATGTTTAGTCAGGCCAGTTTCAGAGGGCGGCCTACAGAGGATCCCATTGCTCACTTGACTCAGTTCAAGATGCTGTGCAG
>NW_010965093.1:39333-40514 GCF_000463585.1 Tarenaya hassleriana
CAGGCGAGAACAACACAGGTCCGAGACGAAGACCGACGGACAGACCAAGGAAACATTTGGTCAGCTCCGGACCAAGCCCAGTTAGTCTGCGCTCCGATTCCAGGTCAGCTCGGACCAAGCCCAGTTGGTCTGCGCTCCGATTCCAGGTCAGCTCAGAGCAGGAGAAACGGACTGAGTTGGTCCGGGGCTGACCAAATCTGGTCAGCTCCGGACCAAGCTCAGAATTTCTCCGAAAACAGACAGAACGGCGGACCAGAGAAGCTGACCAAGGTCAGTCCGGCGGACCAGATTCTGATCAGCTCCGGACTGGACCTCAGATACTTCTCAAGTCCAAAATTTTGTCTTCTTCCTCATGATTAATCTCAAGCTATTACCGCCCATTAGTAGAGCAACTAAGGCCTCGATCGTCATGGTTACGGGTCATGCCCTAGCTGAGCGTACCTGACTATCTTGGTGAGATAGTATGGAGAAATCGTGATTCTCATAGCTCGAATATGGTTGAGCTTGAATTGGGTTATCAAGTCGGACTTGGACCTGATGGTAAGGATGGGATGAGGAACATGCAGTGATAGCGTATCACTATCCCATACTCATCTAGGAATCACATAGGATGTGATTGACAATGTGTTGTCTAGCTAAATAGCATGGTTTTGAGCGTCATTCCCTAGCTGACTCAGAAGCATGTGAAATATGGATCCTAGCTCACTTAGAAACTCATTAAGGATGTTTTTCTTAGTGGGAGCTTGTCATATTGCATCTATTATCTGTGTTAGCATGTGTACTAAGCGACTTGCATGTTTTTCTGTCTGTTTGTTTGTCTTTTTCTGTAGTATATATCTGTTGCAGGAATCTGGTTAATCTTACCATGCGATCTATCCTTATGAAGGATAAGCCTCTGACCAAGGCTTCTAGATCGATCATTGATGTTTATGGGAAGCATATGGATGATGGTCTAGACGTGTCCAGCTTGATGCTTGGAAAGATGCCTTCGGAATTGCGTAAGCAATTAGAGGACATGGACAATTCTTTGATAGTTGATCAGTTGAATGTGTCATTCCAAGAGAAAGTTGGGAGCCAAGGGAAGAATGATATGGTGATTGTTGGAAAGAGTTCCAGCAAGAGGAAACGTTCCAAATGTAAGGGCAAAAGGAAATTGACAAGTGTTGTCACTAACCTAAGCC
>NW_010965093.1:41572-42195 GCF_000463585.1 Tarenaya hassleriana
GCTACAGAGTTGCTAGAACTCATACATAGTGATGTATGCGGTCCTATGAGCTCGCCCGCTAGAGGAGGTTATCTGTACTTTGTTACATTTAGTGATTATTTCAATAGGTACGGTTATGTCTACTTGATGAGACATAAGTCTGAAACGCTTGAATTGTTCAAGACTTTCAGAAACGAAGTGCAGTTTGTGAAACGCCTGGCTTCCGATAAGCTATCCGCCAAGTCTGATAAATGCATATTTGTGGGTTACCCTAAGGAAACTAAAGGGTACTAGTTCTGCAACCCATCTGAGAACAAAGTGTTTGTTGCTCGGAATGGATCCTTCTTGGAGAGAGAGTTCGTCTCCAACAGAGTTAGTGGGAGTAGAATAGATCTCGAAGAAGTTCGAGAACCATAAATAGTTGAAGAACCGAGTGAATAGGTCGAAATAGTTCAACCTGTGCCACAAGTTGTTGACAGCACCTCCTAGTGAACCTCGGAGATCTGGTAGAATTCGCCAAGAGCCTACAAGATATGGATTTCTTGTGACTGGAAACGACGAACTCATGTTGTTAGAACATGACGAGCCTACGTCGTATTCAGAGGCTGTGGCGAGTTCCGATTCCGAGAAATGGCACCAGGCCA
>NW_010965093.1:43192-43998 GCF_000463585.1 Tarenaya hassleriana
CATATACCTCGGCAATTGGATCCATCATGTACGCCATGTTGTGTACTCGTCCAGATGTATCATATGCATTGAACATGACTAGTAGATATCAATCTACACCAGGTGAGGCTCACTGGATTGCGGTCAAGAACATCCTTAAGTATTTGAGAATGATTAAGGATTTGTTCTTGGTATATGGCGGATTGGAAGACGAGCTCGCTATAAGTGGTTATACCTATGCTAGTTTCCAAACCGATAGAGATGACTTCAGATCGTAGTGAGGTTATGTTTTCTGCCTGAACGGTGGGGCTATTAGTTGGAAGAGTCCCAAACAGCCAACCGTTGCAGATTCGACTACAGAAGCCGAGTATATAGCAGCATCGGATGCAGCTAAGGAAACTGTTTGGATCAGAAATTTCGTGGGAGACCTGGGTGTTATTTCTAGCATTGCAGATCCCATTGAGCTGTACTGTGACAACAATGGTGCGATTGCGCAAGCTAAGGAACCCCGGTCACACCAGAGATCCAAACACATACTCAGGCGATTTCACTTGATCAGAGAAATCATCGACAGAGGAGACGTGAAGATAAGCAGAGTGTCGACAGATGATAATATTGCCGACCCATTGACGAAGCATCTCCCTTCGTCAAAACATGATGGTCATGTTAAGGGAATGGGGATTAGATGCTTGTAGGATAAATCATAGAGCATAGTGGGAGATTACTGGTTTTAATGCTCTAGGATACTCCGCGATATGACATTTTGACTATGTGATGACTCGTTGCTTTATGAATGCATTACATTACCGTTATATGATTGGCATGTT
>NW_010965093.1:46108-48208 GCF_000463585.1 Tarenaya hassleriana
ACAGAACCGTGAGTAGATCCACGGCTGTGGGTTAGGGATTCGTTTGTGTTTTGGGTATGTTTGAACCCTAACTTGGTTGTGATTTGGATTTGTTTCGGTTTTATGGATTTGCACTTCATGTCAATTGATGTTTGCTGACCCCTTGATTAGTTGTTTTAGATTATGAACTACATAGGAATATGGGTTTAGTTTCGGATCGAAATCGATAGAATAGATCGTATTATTCACATAGGAATATGGTTTGATCGATATAGAGTTGATGATAGCGTTCTTCATGCATCTAGTTTGATAAATCACATAGGGATATAGATTTAGAAAACTTTAGATAGTGAGTTATATGTCGGGAGGTGATTTCTCTATCTTTGTTGCTTGACGATTCCCGAATACAAATTCAGTATCGTGATTCTCGCATGCTTAGCATATACCCATACACGCGAATACGGTCCCGACACCCATGGTCATCTTTGCTTGCTAGTTACACGTTTTATTTGCTTCGCTATTTTACTTTCTTTTGAGTCCATAATATTTTCATCACCTTACTTCCACTTGCTTGCTTTCGATTTGGTTTCGATTAGGATTTAGATTTAGCTATCGGTCCTTGCGTTCGACCCCGTGTTACGACGATCCGTATCCTTGCGGTGAGTTGGAATCGGGTATAAATTCTAGACTCGATACACACATATCACCCGCATGCTAGGCTTCGCCTTCATCAAAGAAAACTATATGACCGTGTTGGGTTTCCTGGGATCTCTAGAGTGAATCTTATTCCTAAGAGATCGATTCTAGGGTTTGCGCAGCGGATGTAAAACAAAAATTTAATAAACCCTAGAACCATGCTTCTATGAATCGTAGAAACGTTAGAACGCTTACCTCAATCGATCCGGGGCCTGTCTCAATTGAAGAACTCGTTTGATCACGAAAGGGAGGAAGAATACCTCGCCCTCTACACGTATCCACACCTCGGGATGGATTCCAACCTTTGGAACTTGTCTGCTAGGACCCGAATCAGCTATTCGGTATGATGCTTCGAGAAAACGAGACTTAGAAACTCTTGGATCTTTTGGATCTCACCAAAAGCTGTCAAAAGTCTGCACCAGACGGCTGTATTAGTCTCTTTAACGATTAGGGTTTTAATCTCCTTCTTATAAGGTGATTTAACTCTAATTCGGTCTAATTTACGAAAAACCCGAAACCCAGAACGGACGGTCCAGAAATACACGTGGACCGTCCGTTCCAGGCAAGCCAGAACGGACAGTCTGTTCACGTGGACCATCCGTTCTAGGCAAGCCAGAACAAACAGTCTGTTATCAACGTGGACCGTCCGTTCCAACACTTAGAACGGACGGTCTGCGACTATTCGCGGACCGTTGGGTCTGGACCTGGCGGACCGTCCGTTCTGGACATCTGGTCCGTCCGTTCCAGACCCTTCCGTCTTGGTTTTTCGGTCGTTTTCTCGTGCGTTTCGTCCTTCCCTGCGTGTGTGTCCCTGTAGGCTCATTCGATATAGCAGTATAACCCGAAATCTCTATTCCGGATATACAAGTCATAGGCGCTCTCTAGCAAGACACTATGACTACCTATCTTGAATAGAGTTTGTTCGTGATCTTACGAACGCCAGAGATGATTCTGGTTGATGATCCTTTTGTATCGCGATATCCTATGTCGAACATAAGGCATGGACAAGCCACCTTATCTGATTCGACTGCTTTCTCGTTCACTGAGTTCGACTGTCTGAAATAGACGACGTTCGTCGATAGTGCGGCCACACATTTCTACAGTCTCGCTCACACGAGGGGCCCAGCGATATCTCTCTCTTTTACGAGAGGTACAAATCCCATCTTGAGTATCTACAATCCAGCACATGATTCATTTCGTACCTGATACATGCCTTTATAGTCCTCCTGTTACGCAGGACGTTTGATGTATTCAAAGCACGCAACTCCTCATGTTGGATTCTGTATATATCTCAGGTCTTAGGATCCAATCATGGAACCTCCATATGAGATTCAAGTCATGACGCTAGTCCATGTGACAATCTCATGCGGGTCATTCCAGTATTCCGTTCTCCAACGAATACCTACAATTGTGATCGTATCCAAT
>NW_010965093.1:48461-55655 GCF_000463585.1 Tarenaya hassleriana
AAGTATCAATACATCGAATGTATCTAAAGAAAGCTCATAAACAGTACATCATAGAGCACTAAACCAACAATCTCCCACTTGCTCTAGTCATGAACTGCTAAACATCTAATGCCCATATCCCTAACATGACCCTCATGCTTCGACGAAGGGAGAGGCTTCGTCAACGGATCGGCAATGTATCTGTCAACACTCTGCAAATGTGCACGTCTCCTCTGTCTATGATCTCATTGATAAGGTGAAATCGTCTGAGTATGTGTTTGGATCGTTGATTAGATCTGGCTTCTTTCGCTTGTGCGATCGCTCCATTGTTGTTACAATACAGAGCAATGGGGTTATCAGCACTAGGAATGACACCCAAATCACCAACAAACTTCCTGATCCAAAGAGCTTCCTTTGCTGCGTCTGACACTGCAATATACTCAGCTTCTGTAGTAGAATCTGCATCGGTCGCTTGCTTGGAACTCTTCCAGTTAATAGCGCCTCCGTTCAAGCAGAAAACATAGCCAGACTGCGATCTGTAGTCATCCGGGTCTGACTGGAAACTAGCATCGGTGTAACCCTCTACACCGATCTCGTCTTCCGACCCATCGTATACCAAGAATACATCCTTAGTCTTTCTCAAGTACTTCAGGATGTTCTTGACGACGATCCAGTGCGACTCATTTGGATCTGACTGGTATCTACTCGTAACGCTCAATGCGTAGGATACATCCGGTCGAGTACAAAGCATGGCATACATGATGGATCCAATTGCCAAAGCATATGGAATCCGATCCATGCATTCTCGCTCATCAGGTGTCGTAGGACACTGACTCTTGAACCGTTTCAAGACCTTATCGATGTAAGTACTTTGACACAATCCTAGAAGACGCCTCGATCTATCTCTATAGATCTTTATGCCTAGAATATAGGCCGCTTCTCCTAGGTCCTTCATAGAAAACTGCGTTCCTAGCCAAGACTTAACGTCTTGCAGGGTAGGAACGCCATTCCCTCTAAGGAGAATGTCATCCACGTACAGCACTAGAAATACAACTGCGCTCCCACTAGCCTTCTTGTAAACACATGGCTCGTCTTCGTTCTGTGAGAAATCAAACCTTTTGATTGTCTCATCAAAGCTTCTCGAAGCCTGCTTCAGTTCATAAATGGACCTCTGAAACTTGCACACCATCCTCGGGTTCCTTGGATCGACAAAACCTTCGGGTTGTGTCATGTACACATCCTCGGTCAAGTTCCCGTTAAGGAACGCGGTCTTGACATCCATCTGCCATATCTCATAGTCATAATATGCGGCTATGGCAAGTAGGATCCTGATGGACTTCAGTATAACTATGGGCGAAAAGGTCTCATCATAGTCAATATCATGAATCTGACATAATCCTTTCGCCACAAGTCGTGCCTTATACGTGTGCACGTTGCCATCCATGTCAGACTTCTTCTTGAAGATCCACTTGCATCCGATGGGAACCAGAGTCCATACTTGGTTATCTGACATGGATTGCATCTCGGACTTCATAGCCTCGCGTCATTTCTCGGAATCGGGACTCGCCATAGCCTCTGGGGATGTGGTAGGCTCGTCATGTTCTAATAACATGAGTTCTTCATTCCCAGTCACGAGAAATCCGTATCTCACAGGCTCTTTGCGAATCCTGTCTGATCTCCAAGGTTCACTTCTTCAACTTGTTGCGCTCTTTGTTGAAGGTTGAGTCACAACCGGCAGTGAAACAGGTTGAACTTCTTCAACTTGTTCACTCGGCTCAGTGTCTACTTGCTGCGCTCGAACTTCCTCAAGTTCGATCCTACTCCCACTGACTCTTTTGGAGACGAACTCTCGCTCCATAAAAGTCGCATTCCTAGCAATGAACACCTTGTTCTCTGCCGGAATGTAGAAGTAGTAACCCTTAGTTTCCTTAGGGTAGCCTACAAATAAACACTTATCAGATTTGGAGGATAACTTATCAGTCATCTGACGCTTCACGTAAGCGTCACAACCCCAAATTCTGACAAACGACAACACGGGACACTTCCCCGTCCATATCTCATATGGCATCGTTTCAACCGACTTCGTTGGACTCCTGTTCAGTAGGTACGCAAAGGTCTCTAAGGCATAGCCCCAAAAGGACTTCGGAAGATCTGTCTCACTCATCATTGACCGAACCATGTCTAACAGTGTTCGGTTCCTCCGTTCAAACATGCCGTTCCACTGTGGTATTCCAGGAGGAGTTAATTGTGATACAATACCACAATCAACCAGATAGTCAGTGAACTCTTGGCTCATATACTCGCCACCACGATCCGATCGAAGTATCTTGATCGTCTTGCGAAGCTGGTTCTGTACTTCGTTTCTGAAAGCCTTGAACATTTTAAGTGTTTCAGACTTATGTCTCATCAAATAGACATAACCGTATCGACTGAAATCATCAGTGAACGTAACGAAATACATATAACCTCCTCTAGCTGGACAGCTCATCGGTCTGCATACATCACTATGTATCAGATCCAATAACTCTGTCGTTCTCTGTCCTTTCCCCTTGAAAGGATGCCTTGTCATCTTGCCCATCAAATAAGACTCGCAAGATTCAAGCGGCTCAAAGTCAAATGAATCCAGAAGACCTTCAGAATCAAGTTTCTGTATGCGTTTCTTGTTTATATGGCCTAGACGACAATGCCAGAGGAAGGTCGGGTTTAAGTCGTTCGGCTTAAACCATTTAGTACTCACGTTATAGATGGATGACGTTGAGTTCGAAGGCTGATCATTCAAGACGTATAAACCATTCACTAGATAACCATTACCATAGTAAACATCGTCTCGATAAATCATCAAACTCGAGTTCTCAATAACAAATCGAAAACCATCCAAATCCAGACATGAAATAGAAATAATGTTTCTGCTAATCGCAGACACATAGTAACAATTACTAAATTCTGAAACAAGTCCAGAAGGCAGATGCAAATCATAAACGCCAACACACAATGCAGCAACTCTTGCTCCATTTCCAACGCATAGATCCGCTTCTCCCTTAGCCAACATCCTACTTCTTCTTAGTCCCTGCACATTTCCACAAATGTGTGAGGCACTTCCGGTATCTAATACCCACGAAGATATAGTACATATGTTAGCCTCTATAACGTGGATACCTGAGGCAGAAGCTTCACCAAACTTCTTGTCCTTCAGATCCTCCAAGTAAAGGTGACAATTACGCTTCCAGTGTCCAGACACTCCGCAGTAATGACAGTCATCCTTATTGGGTTTAGGCTTAGACGTAGAGGCAACTTTTGCCTTTTTCGCCGCCTTTTTCTTGGCTTTACCCTTCCGCTTCTTGCTCGAGTTTTTCTCCAGAGCAAGCATAGTCTTGGGCACCACGATATCCTGCTCAGCCGATTTCAGCATCCCATGCAGTTCGGCTAAGCTCTTAGTCATCTCGTGCATATGGTACTGCATAACGAACTGGTTCTAGTCCTCGGGAAATGACAGCAGGATCAAGTGTGCAACCAAGTCACCATCGAGCTTCACTCGCATACGCTCAAGTTCTTCAACATGAGCTTTCATGTTGAGGACGTGGGTGTTGACAGAGCTACCTCTCGGCATATTCGTCTTCACCAGAGCTTTCAGCGTCTTGTACTTTTCAGTACGCGCTAGCTCCTCAAACGTGGTCTTGAGCTGATTGATCATATCAAACCCGCTCTTCCCCTCAAATTGCCTCTGCAGATTCGGGGCCATGCTTCCCAACATGAGACAGGAGATCTCATTGTCGTCAGTCTGATGCTTCAACCAAGCATCCTTGACGGCTCTAGCATCCCTGACGGCTCTCGTGGCATTGGCCGTAGGCTCTGGTGGTAGAGCCCCTTCCAGGACGTACGACTTCTTATCGTGCTTGAGAACATTTCTCAAGTTACGATACCAGTCCAAGAAGTTCGTCCCAGTCAATTTAACCTTCTCAAGGATAGATCGCATCGTCAAACTCGGTATGCTACCGGTTGACGCCATGTCCTACAAAAGAGACAAAAACAGAACGAACAAAAAGAAATGTAGATTCTATCAATGATCTACTACATCTAGTCCATCATCAATCATCGACAACACATTAATGATCTACTACCAGCTAGTCCATCACCAATCAATGACAACATGATGCATATACAAGCTATATTCCCATAAAGAAAAATAACCCTACAATAATTTTCTATATGCGACTAAGATCCGTATTCCACACAAGAATAAATTGTTACACTTATCCTTATGCTATTTAGGTAGACATCTTATGTCAATCACATCCAATTTGACTCTTAGATCTTTTATGAGACTATGATATCGAATATCATCGCATACTCGTCCCATCTATACCATTAAGTCTCAAGTCAAACCTGACAATTTAACCTAAGGTAAACCATATTCAAGCTGTGGGAACCACGATTTTCCACCCTGCCTCACAAAGATAATCTGACACGCTCAGCTTTGGCATGACCCGTGCTACGGACAATCGATGCCTTGACAGGCGCTCTAGTAATGGGAGGTACACGCTTAACATTACATAAATAAGGGATTTTCGAAACCACACTTAGATCAAGCATCTACTTTCAAGCTATGAGAACCACCATTTCTCCATCTTGCCTCACCAAGATAATACGGCACACCCAGCTTTGGCATGGCCCATGACACGTACGATCGAGGCCTTGACAAGTGCTTTACTCGTAAAGCTCCTAGATCTAACCGGTTTCTGTGCAATGATTGTATATATCAAGGATCAACAATTATTCCTTGATCAGATGTATTACATAATCTGAATAGACCATCCATTCGATTATGTAATCCCAATCTCGAAGCTCCCACTCAATCAAGCCTATCCAATATCTTGATCTTAATGCATTCATTCACTGTGGACCATCCATAAGAATGAATCATGTCTATTTGAGTTACAGTTGATCAGATTAAGCAACGATTGCGTAATCGAACCTAGAAAACGAAAAATTTCGGAATCTGTACCTCAGACCGTACGTTCTGGATGTAGAACGAACGTTCCAGGTTTGATAGAACGGTCGTTCTCGACTTCAGAAGCCAGAACAGACGTTCCAGTTCGAGACCAGCCGGAACGGACGGTCCGCAGCAGACGGAACGGACGGGCCAGTGCGAACCTTATCTGTGCAGTCCGCCACCCCTGGACAGTCCGATCTGGCTTACCCAGAACGGACGGTCTAGGGTTCGTCTACATGATCAGATCACGTTTTCCCGTGTCCTCGGCCCCGATCAGACCTGAAACTGATCTGAATTCTCCTGTTGACCCAAAATTCGAACTCCTACACTCTATGCAACATGAAACATGCAATCTACCATAGATTCAATCATCAAACATGCATAGAATTTAAAGCAAACATGGATTCAAACAATTCAAATCCTAAAACGTACATGATCGGGACCAGGCTCTGATACCACTGTTGGGTTTCCTGGAATCTCTAGAGCGAATCCTATTCCTAAGAGATCGATTCTAGGGTTTGTGCAGCGGATGTAAAACAAAAATTTAATAAACCCTAGAACCATGCTTTTATGAATCGTAGAAACGTTAGAACGCTTACCTCAATCGATCCGGGACCTGTATCAATTGAAGAACTCATTCGATCACGAAAGGGAGGAAGAATACCTAGCCCTCTACACGTATCCACACCTCGGGATGGATTCCAACCTTTGGAACTTGTCTGCTAGGACCCGAATCAGCTATTCGGTATGATGCTTGGAGAAAACGAGACTTAGAAACTCTTGGATCTTTTGGATCTCACCAAAAGCTGTCAAAAATCTGCACCAGACGGCTCTATCAGTCTCCTTAACGATTAGGGTTTTAATCTCCTTCTTATAAGGTGATTTAACCCTAATTCGGTCTAATTTACGAAAAACCCGAAACCCGGAACGGACGGTCCAGAAATACACGTGGACGTCCGTTCCAGGCAAGCTAGAACGGACGGTCTGCTATCAACGCGGACCGTCCGTTCCAACACTTAGAACGGACCGATCTGCGACTATTCGCGGACCGTCGGGTCTGGACCTGGCGGACCGTCCGTTCCGGACTTTTGGTCCGTCCGTTCCAGACCCTTCCGTCTTGGTTTTTCGGTCGTTTTCTCGTGCGTTTCGTCCTTCCCTGCTGTGTGACCCTGTAGGCTCATTCAATATAGCAGTATAACCCGAAATCTCTATTCCGCCCGACAAGCCAATAAGGGCAGAAAGGCTGGAGAACTATCAATTCGACACGGTTCAACCACGCTCTGCAAGTCACTAGATCATCAAGGTATTCCTACTCTATCATCCCGCAAATCTTCCAAATGATGTTCAAAACGGGCGTCCGAGGTATGCACGTGAACCTATATGGACCTATATCTATATGTCATATGCAATCATGCACCTAACAAAAATCATCTATATGGAAAACAAAAAGAAAACGTGAATGCAGCTAATGCAAAGTGATGTGCAAAAGTAAAAAATTTTCCTAAGTCTATATACCATGATAAAATGCACCTAAACTAAATGCAATCCTAAATAGATAGGCCTAAACGTGTGAAGGATCTATCCACCCCCCAGACTTGAACCATACACCGTCCACGGTGTAGACTCTCGCGCGAAGAAATAGAATCGAAAACGACATATGAAAAGAACCAATAAGAGGGGTAGAGAAACTTAGCTCTGCGGAATTCGTTCACTCGCAATGAAGTTAACTCACGTCAAACGCAAGAGCTCTCACGCACTCTATGAACCGGAATCTATCCAATCATCGTCTCTCGGAAAATGATACTCATCTCTCGTGTATCGGTATGAACGCTCATAGAAAAACAAACGTTACCCGAAAAATAACATAGAGACTCGCATATAGATAAAGAAATCCAGAGTATACAAAATCCGAGTCCCAACACTACATCTGAAAGGCCTACTACATCACTATTAGAACGGATAAGGGGAAATGCCTAACTGATCAGCGAGCTAAGCGTTCGCCGGTGCATCGTCTCTGTCGTCCTCCATAGGTGCCGGCGGCTGCTCGTCGGGGAATAGCCGGCTGCGGAATCCATGGAACTCCGCGTATAGGGCGTCATGCTGGAGTGTGAGTGCCTGCATCTGCTCGACGAGTTGGGAAGAAGTCCCGCACCATCTGGTGTACATGTTCGTCATCTCTGAGTCGACATGGCTCCGCATATCTGAGACGGCTTTGTCTAAGGCGC
>NW_010965093.1:55701-57001 GCF_000463585.1 Tarenaya hassleriana
AATTTTTAGCCGTAACCACCTGGAGCTCGTGTGGAGGCGGCGGGCGATGGAGCTGAATCCGTCGGGGGAAAAGGAGGTGGTGAATGCGTATGCGAAGGGCCGATTTCCGTGGTGTGCACTGCTGGAGGAGATGGGGGTGCTGGCGGGCCATCGTAGGCGCCCTCCTCAAGTCCAGCCTGCTGTGCTACAGAGAACTGGAATCGAAGTCCGTCAATGGAGATCGGTGGCAGGTGAATGTTGGGCAAGGTGAAACGCTGGCTGGTGCCCTGCTGGTCGTAGTACAACCAGAGATGGTTGCCCCGAATGGTCTCCAACGAAAATTTGCTGCGCAGAGCAGCTAAGTCGAGAACTGTGGCGCCCTTGAGGCGGGAACGCTCGTACCGGCCGACGTTCACGCCGACTCTTCGTGTAATCATGGTGACGAGGCCGCCGCATCGGACATAGACGCCTGAGTCTGCGCGGGCTATCTGATGCAGGTGTAGAGCGACCCGCGATGCTAAATCGACTTGTCCCATGCCCCAATCGTCCCCACCATAGATAGGGGATAAGGCGTACCTGATGAAGAGCAGCTCGGTCTGGTTAAGCCCTCCAGGCTCTGTCTTGCCGAAGACGACGTGAGCAAAGAGCATGTGGAAGTATCTGATCGTCGGATGTCGGATCCATGTGGACTTGAGGAGGCTGAGCTTGAAGTGCTTGGATCCGATGTCTCTCCAGAATGCTTTGAGTCGGTCCGGGTGTATGGAGGGCAAGGCTGCTGTAGCTCTGTGAGGAACGCCCAGGATGTCGGCGAACTGTGCCATCGTGAGGCGGTACTGCTGGCCTGCTATCCAAAAAGCCATGTAGCCTCGATGTGCCTCGCCAGTCAGGGGTATGAATAGGCGGAGTGAGCCAAGAAACTCCGCGGTCAGCTGGCGGTATGTGTCCTCTCGCATGTGTAACAGGCTTTCCCAATGAATCCCAGCGCATAGCTCACGCACTGAGTCATAAAGCCCCAACTGACTGATCTCCGTGCTCGCAAACTTCGTGTTCCGGATGACTTGATAAAAGGCGCCAGCGCGCTCCTGCATCTCCGGTGATGGTAAAAGGAATCGCGGTGTGTTGTCAGGATCAGGTGCGCTGGGAGTGTACGGGCTGAGCTCGGTGATCGTGTTCTGGCCCATCTCAAATTCTTCCAGAAGCGGTATATGGTCAGTGAAGTCCAGGTTGTGGCGGTTCCTGGTCTTCCTGGTGGCCATCTGAAACTCAAAGACAAGTAGAGTGAGCGTGGTCGAAACCGCGGTGAAAACGCGCAAAAGTGCGC
>NW_010965093.1:57416-62353 GCF_000463585.1 Tarenaya hassleriana
GGCCGAATCGAGAGAGAAAACCTAAGTGAGAGAGAGAGCTGAGTTCGGCCCTCTTAAGTAGCATCGCGAATTTGGATCCGGTCCGATTCCAGGTGGATCCAGTCCGGATCCAGATGAACGTACCTGGCCCGTGTCTGAAGTGGATCCGGTCCGATTCCAGGTGGATCCGGTCCGGATCCGGTGTCTGTGAAACTTCACCTTCGTTCCCAATTTTCGCCGAATGACCTGCAACTCGTGATCTACACGTCTGCACACCGGGGAAAACATCACGTAGGCTCCCCAAATCCAAAAACCTCATGTCTAATGCAACTAGAAGGGTCCAAAAGTCCAAAACTCCTAAAACTATACAAAGACCTCGGGTTGCCTCCCGAGAAGCGCTTCTTTATGGTCGATAGCTAGACCTGTATGAGCTCAGGCTGATGGTGGTAATTCGAGAGGAAGAACACCTCTCTCGGCTATAGGATCAGCCGGGTTATACAGCTTCAGACGCTGCGCATTTACCTTGAACGTGCTACCCTTGCTGTCGTATAGTTCCACCGCTCCGTGGTCGAAAACTCGATGGATCTTGAATGGGCCGGACCACTTAGACTTCAGCTTTCCTGGAAATAATAGCAAACGAGAGTTAAAGAGAAGGACAAGATCACCTGAGCGGAATGAACGCTGAATAATGTGAGACTTCAGCTTTCCTGGAAATAATAGCAAACGAGAGTTAAAGAGAAGGACAAGATCACCTGAGCGGAATGAACGCTGAATAATGTGTCGATCGTGCCATTTCTTCGTTCTCTTCTTGTAGATCTTCGCGTTCTCGTACGCGTCGAGTCTGATCTCCTCAAGATGGTGTAACTGGAGTACGCGTTTCTCTGCAGCGGTCTTCATGTCATAGTTGAGCGCCTTGATTGCCCAATAAGCTTTGTGCTCGAGCTCAACCGGTAGATGACATGCTTTTCCGTAGACTAATTGGAACGGTGTCATACCAATCGGCGTTTTGAAGGCCGTTCGGTAAGCCCATACCGCATCGTCTAGCTTCTGTGACCAATCCTTTCGTGATTTAGCGACGGTCTTCTCCAGAATGGACTTGATTTCCCGGTTAGAGATCTCCACCTGTCCACTAGTCTGAGGATGATATGGAGTAGCAATCCGATGATGAACTTCGTATTTCTTCAGTAGTGTCTCGATGATCCGGTTGACAAAGTGTGCGCCGCCATCGCTAATCACAACACGAGGAACACTAAAACGTGGAAAAATAATCTGTCTAAATAGCCTAACCACAGTCTTAGCATCATTCCTCTCGCTAGCCAAAACCTCTACCCACTTAGTCACGTAATCAACTGTAACTAAGATGTACACGTTCCCTAAAGACGATGGAAAAGGACCCATAAAGTCTATGCCCCAAACATCAAAAGGTTCTACTTCTAGAATAAAATTCTGAGGCATCTCGTAGCGTCTAGAAATGTTACCTGTGCGCTGGCAAGAATCACATGAGGCGACATACCTATGGACATCCTTGAACATCGTAGGCCAATAGAATCCCGCTTGTAGAATCTTCGCTGTGGTCTTCGAAGCGGCGAAATGACCTGCATAATCAGAAGAGTGGCAATGGAAAATTACCTGTTGCACTTCTTCCTTGGGAATGCATCGTCGGAACATCCCATCGGTACCACGCTTGAACAAGAACGGGTCGTCCCAAAAATAATCCCGTACGTCATGGAGGAACTTCTTCCTTCCGTTATAATTAAGCTCGGACGGGAGTATTCGGGAGACCAGATAGTTCACGTAGTCTGCGTACCATGAGTCTTCGTGTCGGGTAGTGATTGCCATAATATGTTCCTCTCGCAGAGAATCATCGATCGGGAGAGGGTCGGGTATTGCAAGGCGTGAAAGGTGGTCTGCAACTGTGTTCTCCGTGCCTTTGCGATCCCGAATCTCGACGTCAAACTCTTGTATGAGTAGCATCCATCGAATCAGTCGAGGTTTGGCGTCTTTCTTTGTCAGCAAGTACTTCAAAGCCGCGTGGTCTGAGTATACGATCACTTTCCGTCCCACCAAGTATGACCTGAACTTCTCAAAAGCAAACACCACATCAAGTAACTCTTTCTCAGTAGTAGTGTAATTTACCTGCGCGTCATCAAGAGTTCGGCTTGCGTAGTAGATGGCGTGGTGTTTGTAATCCTTCTTCTGCCCCAACACTGCTCCAACCGCGTAATCGCTAGCATCGCACATCAGCTCAAACGGTAGAGTCCAATCGGGGGGCTGTATGATCGGTGGCGAGATCAGAGCTGCCTTCAAAGTCTGAAAGGCCTTCGAGCATTCTGCAGTAAACCTGAAAGGTACATCTTTTGCCAATAGCTCGGTAAGTGGTCTAGAGATCTTGGAGAAGTCCTTGATGAACCGCTGATAAAATCCCGCATGTCCTAGAAAACTGCGGATGCCTTTGACGTTCACGGGCGGTGGAAGCTTCTCAATAACCTCTATCTTCGCTTTGTCTACCTTGATTCCCTTAGAAGACACCTTATGTCCTAAAACAATCCCTTCTTGCACCATGAAGTGACACTTCTCCCAGTTGAGGACTAAGTTGGCCGCTGCACACCTGTCTAAAACTCGATGCAAGTTGGCCAAACAAACGTCAAATGAGGGTCCATGGACAGAGAAATCGTCCATGAACACCTCCATAATATCCTCAATCACATCAGAAAATATAGCAGTCATGCATCTCTGAAAAGTGGAAGGTGCATTACATAATCCAAAGGGCATACGACGATAAGCAAACGTGCCATAAGGACAAGTAAAGGTGGTCTTCTCCTGGTCGCTCGGGTGAATGGGGATCTGAAAGAATCCCGAGTAACTGTCTAGAAAGCAAAAGTACGAGTGGAGTGCAAGTCTCTCTAACATCTGATCAATAAAAGGCAAAGGAAAATGATCCTTACGGGTGTTGTAGTTCAACTTACGATAGTCGATGCACATCCTCCATCCCGTGACCGTCCGTGTAGGAATAAGCTCGTTCTTCTCGTTCTGGATCACAGTCATGCCTCCCTTCTTGGGTACAACCTGCACAGGACTCACCCACGTACTATCCGAAATAGGGTATATAATACCCGCATCTAACAGCTTCATCACCTCTTTCCTAACTACCTATTTCATCGTCGGATTCAATCTACGTTGATGCTCAACAGAGGATTTCGACTCATCATCTAAATGAATACGATGCATGCATAACGAAGGGCTAAGTCCCTTAATATCATCCAAAGTATATCCAAGAACACCCCTATAACGTCTAAGCAAATCACTCAACTGTTCTACCTGGGGTTCTAGCAACTGTTCGTCCGATCCTTTGTTCAATGCTCGCGTAAGCTCCGGATATCTTCCCAATTGCCGTATATGCTCTCATTTGATGCGAGGAGAGATATCTCTAAAGGATCGACTTCCCGAAACTAATCGAAGACTTCTTGAGTGAGGATTTCATGCACATCGACATAGCATGCTGAATCGGTGGTGGATGGCTGCTTCATGTTGTGATCTAAGGTGAACTCCACAGTTTCGTCACCTATCTTCATCGTAAGACGACCAGCACGAACATGAACCACCGCATCGGCCGTGTTTAAGAACGGTCGGCCTAGTATAATCGGTATCTTCGAGTCCTCGTCCATGTCTAAAACAACAAAATCAATGGGAACATAATAATCCCCGACTTTCAATGGGACATCCTCGAGAATACCTGTAGGATATTTGACGGATCGATCCGCCAACTGTAGTGCCATCCTTGTTGGCTTGAGATCTCCAATGTTGAGCTTCTTATAGATGGACAACGGAAGCAAACTCACACTGGCACCCAAATCGCACAACGCACGGTCTATCGCAATGTTTCCGATTTTGCAGGGAATCGAGAAACTACCTGGGTCTGATCTCTTCTGTGGTAACTCATGCTGCAAAATCGCAGCACTCACTTCGGTGCTCAGAGCTACTGTCTCTTTCCCGATCACCCTCTTCTTGGTCAAGATGTCTTTCAGAAACTTCGAATAAGAGGGTATCTGCAGCATAGCCTCATAGAACGGTATAGTAACCTCTAGCTTCTGAAGCATATCAACAAATCTCGAGAACTGTGTATCCTCAACATGCTTCTTCAACCGAGAAGGGAAAGGAACGGGTGGTACATAAGGTGGAGGAGCTACATAAGGCGGTTCGGCTTCCTCTGCATGCACCTTAGGTGTCTTGGATGTCGTCCCTTCCTCTACAGCAGTGGTAGGGATCGTCTCAGGCAAGTTCTTTCCGCTCCTTAGCTCAATGGCGTTGATGTGCTCTCGTGGATTTGGTTCCGGCTTTCCAAGAAACGTGCCTTGCGGTCTAGAAGGTTGTGACGCAAGCTGTGCTATCTGCGTATCTACGAGCTTCATGTGTGCGTCCATCCCATCAAGTCTCCTCTCAAAGGTGTTTTGCCTAGCTCTAATGCTCTGCACCTCGGTTTTCTGCTCAGTAAACGACGTCTTTTGGTCGAGCATTAGCTGGGCAAGCATCGTCTTGATGTCTACTTTTTCATTCTTTGCCGGTGGAGGAGCTCGGTAACCCTGATTCTGCTGTCCGTATCCTGGATTCTGTTGCGCATATCCCTGATACTGCCCCTAAAAACGTGACTGAGTGAAGCCTGGGGGGTTCTGAGGGATTCTGGGAACACCCTGCTGCTGCACATTCAATGCTCCGCTCGGGTTTCCGTAGGAGAAACCAGGATGGTTCCTAAGCACGTTCGGGTTGTAGAGATTGGAAGGATTCTGGTATTGATTCCTTCCCACGTAGTTGACGTCCTCAACCGGTTCTTCCTCTAATGTGGCCTGATCTACCAAGAACATTCCAGGCTGGACCTTCGACGGGTTAGACGTATTCTTGAGTCCCATGTGCTACTTGATTGTCGATAGATCTGACATGACTGCTTTCAAGGCTGCGGACTC
>NW_010965093.1:62815-63697 GCF_000463585.1 Tarenaya hassleriana
GGGTCTTCTCTGGGGAGTAGTATCTCGCCATGAATTGCTCCTCTAGCTCCTCCCATGTCGTGATCGAGTTCGGCTCAAGAGTGTAGAGCCAATCTCTCGCCCGGTCCATCAGTGAAAAAAGAAAGGCCTCCAAATATACATCCTCGATGGTTATTCCTCGTGTCTTCCTAACTGATTTGCACAACATCTTGAACTGAGTCAAGTGAGCAATGGGATCCTCTGTAGGCCGCCCTCTGAAACTCGCCTGACTGAACATCGTGATGTACTGTGGCGGCAGCTCGAAACTGTCAATGGGCGGACGGTTGATGCATGATAGGAGTTGGGTGTGCTTCGGTGCAATGTAAGAACCCAAAGTCTCCTCTGCAACGTAGGTAGCTTCGCCCTCAGTCTGCTGATCATAGAGCGGATTCATGTGCTCTTGATTCTCTTGATGCTCCTCATCATGAACCGCATGGTTGTGCGAACTACTTGACCTCGACATAGCTTCTCTTCTCTGCTGATTTCGGATGTCTCTCAAGGTACGCTCAATCTCTGGATCGTAGACTAGGTCTTCTCTCCGAGTAGAGCTACGTGTCATGCACTAAAATCCTGCAAATCGCAAAGAAAAAGAACTCGAAACCAAGTGAATCCGCAAAAACCAAAGAAACAAAAAGAAAAAGAAAAAGAAAACAAGCTAAGATCTAGAATCAATAAAGACCTAGAAATAGGCTAACCAATCCCCGGCAACGGCGCCAAAAACTTGATACGTGTGTACCGAGTCTAGAATTTATAACCCGATTCACAACTCACCGCAAGGATACGGATCGTCGTAACACGGGGTCGAACACAAGGACCGGTAGCTAAGTCTAAATCCTAATCGAAACTAAATCGAAGCAAGCAAGT
>NW_010965093.1:64639-69962 GCF_000463585.1 Tarenaya hassleriana
CAAGTGATTAGCAAACACCAATAGAAAGAAAGCATAGATCGATAAACCGAAACAAGCATAACGTCGAAATCCAAGTTAGGGTTCAAACATACCCAAAACACATACGAATCCCTAACCCATAGCCGTGGATCTACTCACGGTTCATAGAAAACAACAAAAAGCTCATAAAGAAAGAGCTAAAAGAGAGGAAAGAAAGTCTCATGCAGATGTGTAGTCTCCACGATCGAATCTTCCTTCTTCTTCCCGAAATCCCGTGAACTTCTATTCTTCTCTCACCAAAAGCTCTCCAAAAATTTGTATTTAAGTGTTCTCTAAGGGTCTCTGATGTTCTAGGACGTGGCTAGGGCTTTTTTATAACCCTAGGGCGGCTCCCAAGAGTTCTATTCCCGATAGAATGCTGAAAATCGCGAAATAGGGTTTTAGACTGGATCCGGACCGATTCCAGGTGGATCCGGACCGGATCCAGGTTCCTGGGCTCGAGCTCAGCTGTCGTGATTCGGACCGGATCCAGTCGGATCCGGCCCTGCACTGGCAGTTTTCTGGTCTTCACGATTTTGCTCATATCTTTCTGCTCCAGTGTTGGATTTACGCGATTTTGGTGTCTACGCGAAGCTCTTGAAGTGCTCTTTCCAATGGTACAAAATCTCGCATGATTTGGACTTCTGTAGAGAAAGTTATTGATATCGCAACATGAGTACCTCATCTGGACTTCTCATTTAACGCTCTAAATAGCTCCTTTTCGAGTCCAATCATCTTCGAAACCTATAATCTGCAAAACTAAAGCACAACCGGGTTTTTGTGTCCTAGCACGCCTAGAATGTCTATGAATGCATGTGATTATCCCGTAAAACCTAGACAAACTCTTACCAAAATATAGAGAAAAATAGAAGTTATCAGGGGACAAAGGGTGCGTGACAATATTGCTCGGAAAACCGAACAATACGCCCGACAAGCTAATAAGGGTAGAAAGGCTGTAACTTTTAACAAAGCCGATTGGGTCTGGTTGCATTTCCGCCAGAGCGTTTTCCCGACAAAAGGAAGTCCAAGTTAGCACCACGCGGAGACGGCCCCTTCAGAGTCATCGAACGCATCAACGATAACGCATATCGACTCGATCTTCCTGGTGAGTATACCGTTTCTAATTCCTTTAATGTTACTGATTTGCGTCCTTATCTTGCAGGATCCGACTTTTCGTGGGCGAAAACCTCTCAAGGGGGGAGGGAATGCTGAGGACATGGAGTCGGAACGCGAACACTCGAAGCTGGAACCGGAGCAGGAGCCCTTGGATGTGCAATTGGATGCGGAGCACACGGAGCTAGGAGCAAGCATGGACACCTCGGATCAATCAGCCGAAGATCAGCCCTTGGACACGTCAAGTAATCAAGACGTTACATGATCACTTGATCTCGCAAAGCTTGACAACGACCATCACGCGAAGGGTGCTCCACGAACGTACATTAGGGTTGAGCCGCCAATCACTCGCGCCAAAACTCGGGCACTTCGCCAACTGTTATATGGCATCGTTGATCAAGTCTTGAGCGGGATACGGGACAAAGACGAGGCCAACGCACCCCGACATGGCCGAACCCTACATGCAAAAGGAAGCTTCTTGAGCTGCAAACAAAGTGCCAACAGCTATATTCCTTCCAACCACCACATTAAATGCATTTTTTGCTCCTCTTGTGCATGTTAAGCACAATTATGATCCCATTTTCTTTCTTTATAATTTCGAACTCTCTCTTGTAATTTTCAGACTTGTTGTTGAATGAAATTTGCTTGAGTTTATCTCTTTCTCTTGTCTTTGGTGTGTCCAAACGCGATCCAAGCTCGACGGTGTGTCCGCTGCTGTTCTAGGCTCGGTGTGATCCGGCCTTCGTCTCGTCCCCATCACTTGTCCGCTTAACCATTCCCCTCATTGGTTCGAGTTTGAATTCGAGTGCCTCATTCAAGTGCCGGTGATTGAACTCGAATCCCATCCACCTTTCACTTCGACCCTTCCACCCAATCCGAATTCGAGTGCCTCTTGCGAGTGTCGTGTTGGGTTTTTCTGGGATCTCATAAGCGAATTCTATTCCTAAGAGATCAGTTCTAGGGTTTGCGCAGCGGATGTAAAACAAAAATTTTGATAAAACCCTAAAACCTATCATGCATGATCTTGTAGAAACGATAGAATGCTTACCTCAATCGATTCGGGGCCTGTATCAATTGATATGTTCGTCCGATCACTGTAGGCAGGAAGAATACCTTGCCCTCTACACGTATCCACACCTCGGGATGGATTCCAACCTTTGGAACTTGTCTGCTAGGATTCGAATCTTCTATTCGATGATGTGCTTTGAGAAAACGAGATTTTTATCACTTCTTCAACCCTCTAGACTCTCCAAAAAGGTCTGAAGAAGTTCTCTTTTTCGGCTCCATAGTGTTAGGGTTATTAATCTCCTCTTATTCAAGTGATTAACCCTAGATCCGGATTTTAAAATTAAATCTGAAACCCAGACCGAACGGACTGCTTAGTAGTCCGTTCGGTCTGGACACTTGGCCCGTTCAAACTAGTCTCATAACTAGGTCCGTTCGGACCGACGGGTCAGTCCGTTCGGTCCAACACTTGGTCCGTTCGGACTGGACTCTCTAGTCCGTTCGGTCCAACAATTTGGTCCGTTCGGACTAGATGCTCCGATCCGTTCGGTCCACTCCTAGACCGAACGGTCCGGACCCCTTGTCCAGATTTCTCGATGTTTTCTCGTGCATTTGTCCTTCCCTGCGTTTGTGACCCTGTAGGCTCATTCGATATAGCAGTATAACCCGAAATCTCTATTCCGGATATACAAGTCATAGGCGGTCTCTAGCAAGACACTATGACTACCTATCTCGAATAGAGTTTGTTCGTGATCTTACGAACGCCAGTGATGATTCCGGTTGATGATCCTTTTGTATCACGATATCATATGTCGAATATAAGGCATGGACAAGCCACCTTATCTGATTCGACTGCTTTCTCGTTTACTGAGTTTGACTGTCTGAAATAGACGACGTTCGTCTATAGTGCGGCCACACATTTCTACAGTCTCACTCACACGAGTGGCCCAGCGATATCTCTCTCCTTTACGAGAGGTACAAATCCCGTCTTGACTATCTACAATCCAGCACATGATTCGTTTCGTACCTGATACACGCCTTTATAGTCCTCCTCATGTTGGATTCCATAGATATCTCAGGTCTTAGGATCCAGTCATGGAACCGTCACATGAGATTCAAGTCATGACGCTAGTCCATGTGACAATCCAGTATTCCGTTCTCCAACGAATACCTAGACTGTGACCGTATCCAATACCTATGATAATCTATATGATCATCAATCACACATCATACTAGTCTTATTATGTCGTTATTCCCATAACGACACAAGACTATGGAGTTTAGTATCATTCATAATGATACACGGATTTCATAACAGATCTAGTATGCTAGAACATGTAATGAATCAAATACTCTCATAAACCATAGAAAGTATCAATACATCAAATGTATCTAAATAAAGCTCATAAACAGTACATCATAGAGCACTAAACCAACAATCTCCCATTTGCTCTAATCATGAACTGCTAAACATCTAATGCCCATATCCCTAACATGACCCTCATGCTTCGACGAAGGGAGAGGCTTCGTCAACGGATCGGCAATGTTGTCATCTGTCGACACCCTGCAAATGTGCATGTCTCCTCTGTCTATGATCTCCCTGATAAGGTGAAACCGTCTGAGTATGTGTTTGGATCGTTGATGGGATCTGGGTTCTTTTGCTTGTGCGATCGCTCCATTGTTGTCACAATACAGAGCAATGGGGCTATCAACACTAGGACTGACACCCAAGTCTCCAACAAACTTCTTGATCCAAACAGCTTCCTTTGCTGCATCCGACGCTGCAATATAATCAGCTTCTGTAGTAGAATTTGCAACGGTCGCCTGCTTGAAACTCTTCCAGGTAACAGCGCCTCCGTTCAAGCAGAAAACATAGCCAGACTGCGATCTGTAGTCATCCGGGTCAGGACTGACACCCAAGTCTCCAACAAACTTCTTGATCCAAACAGCTTCCTTTGCTGCATCCGACGCTGCAATATAATCAGCTTCTGTAGTAGAATTTGCAACGGTCGCCTGCTTGAAACTCTTCCAGGTAACAGCGCCTCCGTTCAAGCAGAAAACATAGCCAGACTGCGATCTGTAGTCATCCGGGTCTGACTGGAAACTAGCATCGGTGTAACCTCTTACAGCGAGCTCGTCTTCCGACCCACCGTATACCAAGAACACATTCTTAGTCCTTCTCAAGTACTTCAGGATGTTCTTGACGACGATCCAATGTGACTCACCTGGATCTGACTGATAACTACTCGTAATGCTCAACGCGTAGGATACATCCGGTCGAGTACAAAGCATGACATACATGATCGATCCAATTGACGAAGCATATGGAATGCGATCCATGCGTTCCCGCTCATCAGGTGTCGTAGGACACTGACTCTTGCAGAGAACTGTGCCACTGCTCATCGGTAAGGTTCCTTTCTTGGAATCTTGCATCTTGAAACGTTTCAAGACCTTATCGATGTAAGTACTCTGACACAATTCTAGAAGACGCCTCGATCTATCTCTATAGATCTTTATGCCTAGAATATAGGCCGCTTCTCCTAGGTCCTTCATAAAAAACTGCGTTCTTAGCCAAGACTTAACGTCTTGCAAGGTAGGAACGTCATTCCCTATAAGGAGAATGTCATCCACATACAGCACTAGAAATACAACTGTGCTCCCACTAGCCTTCTTGTAAACACATGGCTCGTCTTCGTTTTGTGAGAAACCAAACTTTTTGATTGTCTCGTCAAAACGAAGGTTCCAGCTCCTCGAAGCCTGCTTCAGTCCATAAATGGACCTCTGAAGCTTGCACACCATCCTCGGGTTCCTTGGATCGACAAAACCTTCGGGTTGTGTCATGTACACATCCTCGGTCAAGTTCCCGTTAAGGAACGCGGTCTTGACATCCATTTGACATATCTCATAGTCGTAATATGCGACTATGGCAAGTAGGATCCTGATGGACTTCAGCATAACTACAGGCGAAAACGTCTCATCATAGTCTATACCATGAATCTGACGGAATCCTTTCGCCACAAGTCATGCCTTATACGTTGCACGTTGCCATCCATGTCTGTCTTCTTCTTGAACATCCATTTGCATCCGATGGGTTTTATCCCTTGAGATGCATCAACCAGAGTCCATACTTGGTTGTCTGACATGGATTGCATCTCGGACTTCATAGCCTCGCGCCATTTCTCAGAAT
>NW_010965093.1:70802-71415 GCF_000463585.1 Tarenaya hassleriana
CTGGTTCTGTACTTCGTTTCTGAAAGCCTTGAACATTTCAAGTGTTTCAGACTTATGTCTCATCAAATAGACATAACCGTATCGACTGAAATCATCAGTGAACGTAACGAAGTACAGATAGCCTCCTCTAGCTGGACAGCTCATTGGTCCGCATACGTCACTATGTATCAGATCCAATAACTCTGTCGCTCTCTGTCCTTTCCCTTTGAAAGGATGCTTTGTCATCTTGCCCATCAAACAAGACTCGCACGATTCAAGAGACTCAAAGTCAAATGAATCCAGAAGACCTTCAGAATGAAGTTTCTGAATGCGCTTCTCGTTTATATGGCGTAGATGACAATGCCAGAGGAAGGTTGGGTTTAAGTCGTTCGGGTTAAACTGTTTAGTACTCACGCTATAGATGGATGATGTAGAGTTCGAAGGCTGATCATTCAAGACGTATAAACCATTAACTAGATAACCATTACCATAGTAAATATCGTCTCGATAAATCATCAAACTCGAGTTCTCAATCACAAATCGAAAACAATCCAAATCGAGACATGAAATAGAAATAATGTTTCTGCTAATCGCAGGAACACAGTAACAATTACTAAGCTCTAAAACAAGTCCA
>NW_010965093.1:72867-73934 GCF_000463585.1 Tarenaya hassleriana
TAGACATCTAATGTCGATCACATCCAATGTGACTCTTAGATCCTCTTATGAGACTATGATATCAAATATCATTGCATACTCGTCTCATCTGTACCGTTAAGTCTCAAGTCAAAACTTGACAACTTAACCTAAGGTAAACCATGTTCAAGCTGTGGGAACCACAATTTCCCACCCTGCCTCACAAAGATAGTCCGACACGCTCAGCTTTGGCATGACCCGTGTTACGGACGATCGATGCCTTGACAGGCGCTGTAGTAATGGGAGGTACACACTTAGCATTACATAAATAAGGGATTTTTCGAAACCACACTTAGATCAAGCATCTACTTTCAAGTTATGAGAACCATCATTTCTCCATCTTGCCTCACCAAGATAGCACGACACACCCAGCTTTGGCATGGCCCATGACACGTACGATCAAGGCCTTGACAAGTGCTTTACTCGTAAAGCTTCTAGATCTAATCAGTTTCTGTGTAACGATTGTTCATAGGATCGGGTTCTAACAAAATCATGCAGAGCAACCAGACTCTGATACCACTGTTGGGTTTTTCTGAGATCTCATAAGCGAATCCTATTCCTAAGAGATCAGTTCTAGGGTTTGCGCAGCGGATGTAAAACAAAAATTTTGATAAAACCCTAAAACCTATCATGCATGATCTTGTAGAAACGATAGAACGCTTACCTCAATCGATCTGGGGCCTGTATCAATTGATATGTTCGTCCGATCACTGTAGGCAGGAAGAATACCTTGCCCTCTACACGTATCCACACCTCGGGATGGATTCCAACCTTTGGAACTTGTCTGCTAGGACTCGAATCTTCTATTCGATGATGTGCTATGATAAAAACGAGACTTAGATCACTTCTTCAACCCTCTAGACTCTCCAAAAAGGTCTGAAGAAGTTCTTTTTTTTGGCTCCATAGTGTTAGGGTTATTAATCTCCTCTTATTCAAGTGATTAACCCTAATTCCAGATTTTAAAATTAAATCCGAAACCCAGACCGAACGGACTGCTTAGTAGTCCGTTCGGTCTGGACACTTGGTCCGTTCGAACCAGTCTCATAACT
>NW_010965093.1:74737-81161 GCF_000463585.1 Tarenaya hassleriana
CGACACACGAGAGATGAGCATCGACTTTCGAGAGATGATGTTGGAAGGATTCCGGTTCATAGAGTGTGTGAGAGCTCTTGCGTTTAACGTGAGTTAACTTCGTTGCGAGCGAACAAATTTCGCAGAGCTAAGTTTCTCTATCCCTCTTATTGGTTCCTTTGATATGTTGTCTTCGACTCTACTTTTCCAGACGAGAGTCTACACCGTGGACGGTGTATGGTTCAAGTCTGGGGGTGGATAGATCCTTCACACATTCAGGCCTATCTACTTAGGATTGCATGTAGTTTAGATGCATTTTATCATGGCATATAGACTTAGGAAAATTTTTATTTTTTTGCATATCACTTTGCATTAGTTGCTTTCACACGTTTTCTTTATTTTTCATATAGATGGATTTTTGTTAGGTTTACATGATTGCATTTGACATATAGATTTAGGTTCATATAGGTTCACGTGCATACATCGAAAACCCGTTTTGAGCATCATTTGGACGATTTGTGGGATGATAGAGTAGGAATATTTTAATGATCTAGTGACTTTGTAGAACGTGGTTGAACTGTGTCGAATGATAGTTCTCCAGACTTTCTATATATAGTTTGTTGGATGGTGTTGTTATTTAGAACCTACGGAATTGAAACGACTATATCCAGGTTATAAGTTTTGTTTAGAACCTTTTTCGAGTCTTGCAGGTCGATGAAATCTAGTTCAACGAATATCTTGGGAAAATAAAGCATCTCGACACTCCGCTGTCAGAATCTTGTCAACGAAAATTGTTCGAGGACATGAGTGCATCGTTCGATGGTTCGGGTCTAAGTTGTGGGTCGGACATCGCATTGAGAAAGAAAAAAAAGAGAGAAAAAAAAGGAAAGAAAAAAAAAGAGAGCGAAAAGCGATATCCTTCAACATCAACGTCCTAAAAACTCGAGATGCCAGCGTTTGATAGAAAAATTCTACAAAAAGGTAAAAATCTAGGTATGAAGAAGAACTAAGATCGAAGAGGCTAAGTTGAGATAAGGATGGGTTCGGAAATATGCTTGGTAAGTTGTAGAGATTCTAATGGGTTCTAGGTGGCAATAAAAGTCCCATTACTAGGTAGATTAGTCTTTGGTAGAAAGATCATAGTAGACCGGTTTGGGTACGATTCTCGAAAAACTAGCATTAGATGGATGTTTTGCTTTTGAGTTTCATGATGATGCTGTTTGATGTTCGTCATTCTCCGTTTTGCAGATTTTATTCATTCGTTCTTTACTCGAGGACGAGTAAAAGTTTAAGTCTGGGGGGATTTGATAACTCCTAATTCTCTCTATATTTCCAGGACGTTTTTATAGGATTTATATGAGGATCACCTTAATTCGTAGACATTATAGGCGTGTTAGGCTACGAAACTCGGTTTGGTTGTGTTTTTATAGGATTTTCGTAGGCATTATAGGCGTGTTAGGCCACGAAACTCGGTTTGGTTGTGTTTTTATAGGATTACAGGTCTCGGATGCGATTTGGACCAAAACGGGAGCAATCTGGAGCTAAAAGGATGGAATACGTCAAGAACTTCCTATCTTAACTCGGCTAGAGTCAACCATGGAAAATGGGCCGAGTCAACATGCTGAAAATGGCCCAATTGAAGCCTGTTACGAAGAGACCGAGTCAGAATGCCCGAGTCAACATGCCCGAGTCAGAATGCCCGAGTCAGAAAACTGGACAGGGCCGAAACTGTTTAGACCCCATTTTGACTCGGTCGAGTAAGAGTTTTGACTCGATCCGAGTTAAAACCTAGAAAATCCCAGATTCGAATTTTCAGACTTTGAAGGGGAATAGGACTTCGGGAGCGCCGCCAAAGGTTTATAAAAGGAGCCTACAGACGTCCAAGAGCCTTGGAGAGACTTTGGACAGACCTTAGACAGACTTTGGAGAGCTTTGGTGAGAGAAATAAGAGTTTACGGGATTTCGGAAAGAAGAAGGAGAGTTGGAACGTGAGGATCGCTTGCTGTCGACATGAGCCTTTCTTCTCCCTCTTTTGTTTCTGTTTTCAGTTTTGCTCTGTGTTTTTCCATGAACGGTGAGTAGATCCACGGCTGTGGGTTAGAGATTCATTTGTGTTTTGGGTATGTTTGAACCCTAACTTGGTTGCGATTTGGATTTGTTTCGGTTTTATCGATTTGCGCTTTATGTCAATTGATGTTTGCTGACCCCTTGATCAGTTGTTTTAGATTCTGAACTACATAGGAATATGGGTTTAGTTTCGGATCAAAATCGATAGAATAGATCGTATTATTCACATAGGAATATGGTTTGATCGATCTAGGGTTGATGATAGTGTTCTTCATGCATCTAGTTTGATAAATCACATAGGGATATGGATTTAGAAAACTTTAGATAGTGAGTTATATACCGGGAGGTGATTTCTCTATCTTTGTTGCTTGACGATTCCCGAATATAAATTCAATATTGTGATTCTCGCATGCTTAGCATATACACATACACGCGAATACGGTCCTGACACCCACGGTCATCTTAGATTGCTAGCTTACACGTTTTTATTGCTTTATTTCCTTATTTTCTATTGTTTCCATATACTTCCACCATCAGTTCTACATGCTTTCTTCGATTCAGTCTCGATTAAGATTTAGATTTAGCTACCGGTCCTTGCGTTCGACCCCGTGTTACGACGATCCGTATCCACACGTATCAGTGCTCGTTCGGTCTGTCCAGAGCGATCGGTCTACACCTGGACCGGTCGGTCCGGACAATTTTATTTTCCCGATTTTCTCCTTTTTCCCTCTCCTTTGCACGTGGCGATTCCAACGCCTCTTCCCGATTACTTATGATCCAATTTTAAAGGTTTAAGACTCATTCACTTAATTATTCTTTTCCGAAATTAATTGAATATTCAAACCCGAATCCGAGGTATTACAGAATTGGCAGTACCCAAAATCTGTCAAAGAACTTCGCGGGTTTCTAGGTCTGACCGGGTATTATCGGCGATTTGTAAGGAATTACGTGCTGCTAGCTAGGCCGCCGACAGAGCTGCTGAAGAAAGACAATGTTGTATGGACACCGCGTGCTGAATCTGCCTTTGATACTCTTAAGGCAGCCATGCTGGAAGCTCTTGTTCTAATTCTTCCTGACTTCACGGATACATCTATTGTCGAGGTTGATGCGTCGGGATTCGGAGTGGGGGATGTTCTAATGCAGAAGGGCAAACCTATTGCGTATTATAGTCATGGGGTATCGAGCCGAGATCAGTTGAAGCCGATATATGAGAGAGAATTAATGGCAATAGTGCTGGTCATACAAAGGTGGAGACATTATCTTATGGGTCGTCGCTTTGTGGTACATACTAATCAGAAAGCGTTGAAATATCTGTTGGAATAGCGTGCTGTCAACATGGAGTATCAAAAATGGTTATCAAAGCTGCTAAGGGAAGTAGTTAGGCTGCATGGGTTGCCCCGTTCTATCGTTTCCGATCGCGATATAATTTTCCTCAGTCATTTTTGGAAGGAGTTGTTTCGGCTGTCGGGAACTCAACTCAAATTTAGCACCGCTTTTCACCCGCAAACGGATGGGCAATCGGAAGTCGTCAACTGCTACCTTGAGACATACTTTCATTGTTTTGCGAGTGGACATCCTCGGATATGGGCTAAGTATTTACCATGGGCTGAATTCTGGTTCAACACGTCTTATCATTCATCTCTTAAGACAACACCGTTTCATGCTGTCTATGGACGGGAGCCGCCAACACTAGTTCGTTTTGAAATGGACTCCATGGCTAACTTTGAGTTAGAGAAGGAGCTTCAAGAAAGAGACAGTACGCTCGGGGAGATTCGGAAAAATTTGGTCAGAGCACAACAAATAATGAAGAAATACGATGATTCTTTGCGTCGGGAAGTGGTTTTTCAGACAGGGCGATCGGGAAGTGGCTTCGACCGTACCAACAACATCCGGTGGCACGTCGGCAATTCCAGAAGCTGGCTTCACGTTTTTATGGTCCCTTTGAGATCATTGAACGTGTTGGAGCAGCTGCCTACTGTCTACGGTTACCGACCGATACCCGCATACATCCGATCTTTCACGTCTCGTAGCTCAAGAAGGCTATCGACAATTCGTTTCAACCAATGGAATTAACCAAGAAATTGACTGAGGAAGTTGAGCTGGTGCTGGAACCAGATTCGCTGCTGGATTTTTGCTACAATGATCAAGGATTTCTGGAGGTTTTAATTGCTTGGGTTGGTCTGCCTAAACATGAAGCTAAGTGGGAGCATGCGGAGTTAATTACAGAGCAGTTCCATGGATTCCAGCCTGGGGACAAGCTGAATCTTCACGGAGGGGTGTTGATAAACCCTTCTGAGTCTACAGCCGAAGGAACAAAGGGAAGAAGAAAGGAGCCTATTCGATGGAGGAAGCAGAGTGTTGGTTTAATGCTCTATGATGTACTGTTTTAAGAGCTTTCTTATGACACATTTGATGTATTGACATTTTCTATGGTTTTATGGATGAGTGTTTGATTCATTACATGTTATGCATACTTTAATATATTATGAAATCCATGTATTGATATGAACAATACTAAACTCCCTAGTCATATATCATTGTGGGAACAATGATGTACTAAGACTAGTATGATGTGTGATAGATGATCATAGAGATGATCATGGGTATTGGATACGATCACAACCATAGGTATTCGTTGGAGAACGGAATACTGGACTGGGCCGCATGAGATTGTCACATGGACTAGCGTCATGACTTGAATCTCATGTGACGGTTCCATGAGAGGATCCTATGACCTGAGATATCTACAGAATCCAACATGAGGAGTTACGTACTTTGAATACGTCAAACGTCTTGCGTAACAGGAGGACTATAAAGGTGTGTATCAGGTACGAATCATGTGCTGGATTGTAGATAGTCAGGATAAGATTTGTACCTCTCGTAAAAGAGAGAGATATCGTTGGGTCCCTCGTGTGAGCGATACTGTAGAAATGTGTGGTCGCGCTATAGACGAACGTCGTCTATTTCATACAGTCGAACTGAGTGAACGAGAAAGCAGTCCAATCAGATAAGGTGGCTTTTCCATGCCTTATGTTCGACATATGATATCGTGATACAAAGGGATCATCAATCGGAATCATCACTGACCTTCGTAAGATTACGAACAAACTCTATTCGGGATAGGTAGTCATAATGTCTTGCTAGAGACCGTCAATAACTTGTATATCCAAAATAGAGATTTCGGATTATACTGCTATATCAAATGAGTCTACAGGGTCACACACGCAGGGAATGACGAATGCACGAGAAAACGACGAAAAACCGAGAAGAAAGGTCTAGACCCGACGGACCAGAAGGGCTAGACTCGACGGTCTGGCAGGTCCAGATCCGATGGTCCACACAAGGTAGACCGTTCGTTCTGTATGTCTGGAACGGATGGTCCACGTGTATTTATGGACCGTCCGTTCCGGCCTTCGGGTTTTTTGAAAATAAACTGAAATTAGGGTTAATCACTTTATAAGAAGGAGATTAAGAACCCTAATAGATGTGAGCCGAAAAAGAGAACTTCTACGGACTTTTGGGTAAGCCAAGAAAGTCTAAGAGGTGATCTAGGTCTCGTTTTCTCGAAGTACTTTACCGAATAGTTAATTTGGGTCCTAGCAGACAAGTTCCAATCATTGGAATCCATCCCAAGGTATGGATACGTGTAGAGGGCGAGGTAATCTTCCTCCCTTTCGTGGTCGGACGAACACATCAATTGATACAGGTCTCGGATCGATTGAGGTAAGCATTGTAACGTTCCTACGATTCATACATGCATGGTTCTAGGGTTTCATATAAAATTTTTGTTTTATATCCGCAGCGAAAACCCTGGAATCGATCTCTTAGGAATAGGATTCACTTTAGAGATCCCAGGAATTCCCAACACAGAGCAGTGTAAGACAGATGGAGGTGCAGCAGAGGATATTTCGACAGAAGAGGAGGCAGTTGGTGGGGAGTCTGGGGACCATGGAGACAGTGGTGGGACAACAATATAACTACCTAGGAGCATTTGGGAGCAAGGACACGCAGGATGAATATCAGGTCGTTATGTACAGGGAATTATCATGGTGCCAGCTCAGCAAGTTATTGTGGCTAGGGCCAGTATTTAGATATCGTGATCGGGTTCTACGAAATCAAAACAGAGCAACCAGGCTCTGATACCACTGTTGGGTTTCCTGGGATCTCTAGAGCGAATCCTATTCCTAAGAGATCGATTCTAGGGTTTGCGCAGCGGATATAAAACAAAACATTTAATAAACCCTAGAACCATGCTTCTAATGAATCGTAGAAACGTTAGAACGCTTACCTCAATCGATCCGGGGCCTGTATCAACTGAAGAATTCGTCCGATCACGAAAGGCAGGAAGATTACCTCGCCCTCTACACGTATCCACACC
>NW_010965093.1:81208-81524 GCF_000463585.1 Tarenaya hassleriana
GAGAAATCTCGAGACTTAGAACTCGTTTTGGATCTCCAAAAACTCTCTCTTTTCTGCCAAAAGTCGGCTCTTTTTCGTCTCTCACGAGTTAGGGTTTTTTAATCTCCTTCTTATAAGGTGATTTAACCCTAATTCGATTTAATTTCGGAAAAACTGGAGCCCGGAACGGACGGTCCAGAAAAGCACGTGGACCGTCCATTCCAGCACGTAGAACGGACGGTCTGCTCACGTGGACCGTCCGTTCCAGACTTTTTGGAACGGACAGTCCGTTCTGGACCTCGGGTCTGGCACGGCGGACCGTCCGTTCTGGACTTCT
>NW_010965093.1:82434-88329 GCF_000463585.1 Tarenaya hassleriana
ATGCAAACGAAGTGGTTTATCTATCCAATTCAGGGAACTCAAGCTCTAATGTAGAGATTAACTCTCTCAAGTCTAATCTCACTATCCAGGCTTTATCCTACTAATCTCTCGATTCAATAGTCTAAAACCTGGATGCATGATTCATCTCTCGATGCAATACCTGTTCCATTTACTGAGTTATTTCCAGGTTAGAATCCCATGTCTATGCGAATTAAAACCCTAAGTTCATTCAATCAAGTGGCCAACAAGATCAAACGCATTAAGAACAACTCAATAAACTGAATCAAATAAATAATACCATATAGTCTGGAAATAAAAACCAAAGATCCCTACATAGCAAATCCCTAACCCACAGCAAGGGAACTACTCACTAAACATCGAAACGACAGGGTTCATATCAATAATACAAAACATCGTAAAATAGAAGAAAAGAAGAATGCTTAGTCGATTTCCCGGCTTCGTAATCTTCGTCTTCTACTCTGATCTCTTGTCTCTTGATAATCGCCCCTTTTTGTGTGCTCTAGGGTGTATTCTCTGTGTAAAGCTTGAATGATTTTCGACCTAGAGGCTTTCCCCTCTTATTTCCCTTCGGTTTGGGCAAAATTGGAAGTTTTCCCGAATCTGGGGGTCGAACCGATCGTTTCTGGCAAGCCAAACCGATCGGTTACATTTTCTGAGCAATTTTCCAATTTCTGCGATGCCGAACCGATCGTTTCGCTAAACCCGAACTGATCTTGTCGTGTTTCTGAGCAGTTTTGACAGGCTTCACGAATTTGCTCATAACTTTCTGCTCCGATATCAGATTTGGGTGATCTTGGTGTCATGTAGATATCGAAGAGAGCTTTCCAATGATGTAGAGAATGCATGATTTGGACTTGTAGAGTGAAAGTTATCGGACTTGCAAGAGCTGACGTTTCCTGAGCTTCACTTTTCCCTGGAAACACTCCAAATGTTCCCGTTTTGTCCGTGATGTTCCATAGCCAATGTTTTCCACTCCTTTTGCTCTTTTTATGCATGAAAACCTGTTTAAACACCAAAGAATACAACCATGCAATATCAAAGCCAAATATGCCCTAGAATGCCTACAAATATATAAAATAGAGTGAAATACTCTAGACATCCTATATCAAAACGTCACCCAAAATATGTATTATCAAACTCCCCCAGACTTAAACCTTTGCTCGTCCTCGAGCAAATACTCCGTGAAAAACAATCTGAAAGGAGGGCGAGACAATGACATAACTCAAAATGATAATCGAGAGCGAAACATCTATCCGACCTAAATCCGCGTGAACAATGACCAAGTCTGTCTAATATGATCTCCCTCTCTAAAGGATAGTCTTTCCTAGCTACGGGATCTATACCGCTACCCAGAACCAATCTAAGGACTTCAATCATCTATCAAGCATGTTTCTCGAACCTATTACACCATTCTACCTAATCGTGTATAGTCTACGCTTTCGGCGTTCATTCTTTTTATCTTTTTCTCTTTTTTTTCATCTAGCTAGCTTTTTCTTCTTTTTTTTTCTTTTTTTGCTAGCATCTCGGATTCCTAGGACGTTGAAGTTGAAGGGTTCTTATTCATCTTTTTTTTTCGATTTTGTTTATTGGATAACCCGACCCACAACTTAGACCCGAACCATCAAATCGATGCACTCATGTCCTCGAACGATTTTCGTTGACGAGATGATGACAGCGGAGTGTCGAGATACTCACTATCTTTTTCTGCACATAAAGAAATAAGAATGCATTTGATAATAGACTTTACCGACTTCAGCAAACATGGGAAAAGCTCGTATAGAAACTTTTCTACTTGACTAGACAACATCGGTCCTATGGGTTCTAACCAACGATTTCTATCCCACAAGCCATTCTAGAAAATCCTAAAGATTAAGCAATCAATTCAACAAAACATAACCACGTTCAACGGATCACAGTATTTTCAGGACGTTTCTACTCTCTCATGCCATAGATCATCACATCAATGCTCAAAACGGTTCTATGCACGTGATCTTATATGTCCTAAATGCTATATGTAAATGCATAATCCTAACAACAAACTATATGATCCTAGTGCATCCTATATGCACATACAACTAAAAAGTGAAAATAAAAGAGAAAAATGCATGCAACACTACTCTATATGGATATGGTTTGGCGTTAGACGAATCCTCCTCCAGACTTGAACTAGACACTGTCCTCGGTGTCAATTCTCATCTAGTAGAGGCAACCAATAAGATGAGTCAAGAGAGAAGTAAATCAAAAAGAGAAAAGAATACTTAGCTCGCGACGTTCGTTTACTCGGACTTAAGTCTGCCTACGTCTATCGCATAGCTAGCTTCCTTGCCTCCTCGACAGCTCCTCATTAAAACTTAACCTGGTGATAAGAGATACAAACCAATATCCGATGCAAAAAAGAAAAGAAAGAAAAGAAAAACTAACCTACAAACTCGGGTTGCCTCCCGGAAACGCTTGTTTAAGGTCGTTAGCTTGACCAAACCTTCTCAACTGCCATAGGGGTCTAACAGGCAAAGATTATCGATCTTTCGCCAACCTGGAGCAAGAGGTGTATGAGAATGGTGGTCTGATAGACTAGTGTCCTCATTAACAGGGTGAGAGAGGTCATGAGCACCCATGCGGGATGAAAGTGAAGCATTGTATCGTGCTGGGGCCTGAACCGATCGGTTAGAGAATGCAGAACCGATCGGTTCCAAGTTCTGTAACTCCAAAGCTTGAGAAGGGTGCTCGAACCGATTGGTTGCACACTGCGACACGATCGGTTTGAGTTTCTGTAACTTTTTGCTTCGAACTCTATTTTCGAAACGATCGGTTGAAGGTCGACAACCGATCGGTTCGACTTTCTGTAAAATTCTAGCATTGAGATCATGTTCAAACCGATCGGTTTCCTGGCCAGAAACGATCGGTTCATACTTCTGAGCTGAATCGTCGAGTGTGTTTATGAAGCAGGCATATTCTGTTGATGTCGGTTGTTTGAGATTTTTGTCCAAAGTGAACTCCACCGTCTCATCTCCAATCTTCATGGCCAGTCTACCTGCTCTAACATGGATAACAACATCTGCGGTATTAAGGAATAGACGACCAAGGATGATAGGTACCTTAGGATCTTCGTCCATGTCGAGAACCACAAAGTCAACCGGGATATAGAAGTTCCCGACTTTTAATGGCACATCTTCAAGTATCCCAATGGGGTATTTGACAGAACGATCGGCAAGTTGGAGAGCCATTCTAGTGGGTTTCAGCTCATCCACATTCAGCTTCTTGAAGATCGATAATGGAAGAAGACTGACGGCAGCTCCTAGATCACAGAGTGCACGGTCGATGGAAACATTATCCAATTTACAAGGGATTGAAAAGCTACCTGGATCGGACCGCTTAAGTGGGAGCTCGTGTCGGATCAAAGCGCTGCATTCGGCAGTAAGCGCCACAGTTTCTTTCTCAGTGACCCTCTTCTTGGTCAGAATGTCCTTGAGGTACTTCGTGTACGAGGGAATCTGCAAAATAGCGTCAGTGAATGGCATGGTTACCTCGAGTTTCTTCAGCATCTCAACGAACTTCGCGAATTGGCTGTCTTCGTTGTGCTTCCTCATGCGAGATGGAAACGGTACTGGTGGTGGTCTAGGAGGAGGAGGCACGTATGCTGGCTCAGGTGTATCGTCAGCAGTATCTAAAACTGTGGTTCTCGAGCTATCGCCTTGCTCAACCATCGATGGATCTCCAGAATCTACCTGCTTACCATTCTCAAGGTAATAGCATTGACATGCGCACGAGGGTTAGTCTCAGAGTTACCTGGAAGAGACCCAGATGGTCTTTGAATGGCTGATACTAGCTGAGTAATCTGGTTGTCTATGTTCTTGAAGTGAGCCTCGATGCTTGCGAACTGAGCTCGAAATTCCTGATTCGTCTTCTCTTGACTCTGCAAAAACTGTATAAGGAGACCGTACGTATCAGGGTTAGATTCGACATTACCTGGAGATGCAACATTGTTGTAGGATTGTCCCGGAGCTCTATAGTTGGATGTCCTATTAGGACCCCTGGATTGAAAAGCAAACCCGGGAGGAATCCTCTGGTTCGAGTTGTCGGATACTCTGAAGTTGTTCGACGCGGGATTCTCAACACTGTTTGACTTGTATGAGAGATTGGGATGATTTTTCCACCCCGGATTGTACGCGTTCGAGTATGAGTTGTTGGCCACATAGTTCACACCTTCGATTCTCTCATCTAGTGCATACATACCGAGCTCTTCTTGTGTTGGCGTCGAATGTTCAGTCCTAAAGGATCGAGTGGAATCTTCGAGCTTAGCATTGAGGACAGCCAATTGTTCGGGAACCATATGTATGGCTTGATCATTGCCTTTCCTTAGCAAATCTCTAGAGTACTCATTCGGAGCGTCTTCTTCTTGGGCCATCATCTCAATATGTTCTTCTAGCTCAGCGAATGACTTGTTCTGGATGCTCCCACCGCAAGATGCCCGGATCAAGGTCTTGGTATCCATCCTGAGTCCTCGGAAGAAGGTGTTGATCAGGTAGTTCTTATCTAGCCCGTGATGAGGGCAAGACTTTTGATATCCCTTGTACCACTTCCAAGCGTCATAAAGACTTTCCCCATGATCCTGCTTGAATGAATGAATGCCAGAAAGAGCGGCTTGAGTGCGGTGAGCTGGGAAAATTTTTGACATAAACTGCACTTCCAACTGTTCCCAGGTGTGGATGGAATCAGGTATCAAACCATAACACCATTCCAAAGCAGCATCCAGGAGAGTCCAGGGGAAAGCAATTAAGCGAAGTGTATCTTCTGTCACCCTGTTGTCTCTCTTGATAGAACGACACATCATCTTAAAGCGAGTTAAATGTGCGTTCGGGTCTTCGTTCGGCCTACCCCGGAAAGCATTGTTGTCCAACATCTGAATAGTAGACGGGTTCAGCTCGAAACTAGACATGTCGATGACCGATAATCGAATACCAGCCAAAAGCTCAGTGTGCTTAGGCGTGTTGTACTGGGCAAAGGTTGAGTCAGCATTGCCTTCGACACTATCAGGAATGTTGGTTAAGTTCTCTATGATGTATTGTTCATGAGTTTTATTTAGATACATTTGATGTATTGATACTTTCTATAGTTTATGAGAGTATTTGATTCATTACATTTTCCTGCATACTAGATGTGTTATGAAATCCATGTATCATTATGAATGATACTTAACTCCCTAGTCTTGTGTCATTATGGGAATGATGACATAATAAGACTAGTATGATGTGTGGTTGATGATCATATAGATGATCATAAGTATTTGGATACGATCACAATCATAGGTATTCGTTGGAGAACGGAATACTGGATTGACCCGCATGAGATTGTCACATGGACTAGCGTCATGACTTGTATCTCATACGACGGTTCCATGATTGGATCCTAACACCTGAGATATCTACGGAATCCAACATGAGGAGTTGCGTGCTTTGATTACGTCAAACGTCCTGCGTAACAGGAGGACTATAAAGGCGTGTATTAGGTACGAAACGAATCATGTGCTGGATTGTAGATAGTCAAGACGGGATTTGTACCTCTCGTAAAAGAGAGAACTATCGCTGGGCCCCTCGTGTGAGCGAGACTATAGAAATGTGTGGCCGCACTATAGACGAACGTCGTCTATTTCAGACAGTCGAACTCAGTAAACGAGAAAGCAGTCGAATCAGATAAGGCGGCTTGTCCATGCCTTATATTCGACATATGATATCGTGATACAAAAGGATCATCAAACGGAATCATCATTAGCGTTCGTAGGATCACGAACAAACTCTATTCGAGATAGGTAGTCATAGTGTCTTGCTAGAGACCACCTATGACTTGTATATCCGGAATAGAGATTTCAGATTATAC
>NW_010965093.1:88541-90774 GCF_000463585.1 Tarenaya hassleriana
CGAACGGACCAAGTGTCCAGACCGAACGGACTTCTAAGCAGTCCGTTCGGTCTGGGTTTCAGATTTAGTTTTAAATTCCAGAATTAGGGTTAATCACTTTAATAAAAGGAGAAAATTAACCCTAACAAGTGGTAGCCGACCTAGAGAACTTCTTGAGATCTTTTTGGAGAGTCTAGAGGGTAGAAGAAGTGATTGAAGTCATGTTTTCTAAAAGCACATCATCGAATAGAAGATTCGAGTCCTAGCAGACAAGTTCCAAAGGTTGGAATCCATCCCGAGGTGTGGATACGTGTAGAGGGCGAGGTATTCTTCCTGTCTACAGTGATCAGATGCGTTCTTCGATTGGTACAGGCCCTGGATCGATTGAGATAAGTGTCCTAACGTTTCTACAAGATCATGCATGATAGGTTTTAGGGTTTCATCAAATTTTTGTTTTTCATCCGCTGCGCAAACCCTAGAACTGATCTCTTAGGAATAGGATTCGCTTATGAGATCCCAGAAAACCCAACAGTGGTATCAGAGCCTGGTTGCTCTGCATGATTTTGTTAGAACCCGATCACGCACGTTATAGGATTTGAATTGTTTGAATCCGTGTTTTCTTTGATGCTATGCATGATTTGATTATGGATCTAGGGTAGATTTCATGTTCTTTGTTGCATAGTGTGCAAGAGGCTTCTGTTCTGAGTTCGCAGGCGAAAACGGGGTCGAATTCGGATCTGAATCGGGACCGAAACGACGAAGAACGTGATCTGATCGCGTTTTTCTGCCTAGACCGAACGGTCTGATCCTGTGGACCAGACGGTCTAGGGTTCGTCCTTTCTCTGGGTTAGACGATCCAGTCTGTTCGGACCAAGATGTTGGACCGAATGGACTAAGGTGTGTAGACCGAACGGACTGCTTACCCAGTCCGTCCGATCTAGGTCACTAGTCCGAGAGAGAAGGTCCGAAGGGGCGAGAGTCCGAACCATTGGTCTGGACCGAACGGTCTGGAGAGTCAGACCGAACGGACTGAAGAGTCAGTCCGAACGGACTGACCATTCCAGACCGAACGGACCGACTATGACTCGAAGACCGAACCGCATAGACCGATCGGCCTAGGACCCGACGCTTCACCAAAATTTGATTTTGCATTTCGGGAACTGGTTTGAGCAATCGTTGCTTAAAACCGATCAACTGTGATTCAGAATAACATGATTTTCTCTTATGGATGGTCCATAGTGAATGAATGCAATTTAATCAAGATATTATATATGTTTGATTGAGTGGGAGTTTCGGGATTGGGATTGCATAATCCATTGGATTGTCCATTCGGATTATGAACAATCGTTGCACAGAAACCGGTTAGATCTAGGAGCTCTACGAGTAAAGCACTTGTCAAGGCCTCGATCATACGTGTCATGGGCCATGCCAAAGCTGGGTGTGCCGTATTATCTTGGTGAGGCAAGATGGAGAAATGGTGGTTCTTATAGCTTGAAAGTAGATGCTTGATCTAAGTGTGGTTTCGAAAATCCCTTATTTATGTAATGCTAAGTATGTACCTCCCATTACTAGAGCGCCTGTCAAGGCATCGATCGTCCGTAACACGGGTCATGCCAAAGCTGAGCGTGCCGGACTATCTTTGTGAGGCAGGGTGGGAAATCGTGGTTCCCACAGCTTGAATATGGTTTACCTTAGCTTAAGTTGTCAAGTTTGACTTGAGACTTAATGGTACAGATGAGACGAGTATGCAATGATATTCGATATCACAGTCTCATAAAAGATCTAAGAGTCACATTGGATGTGATTGACATTAGATGTCTACCTAAATAGCGTAAGGCTGAGTGTAACAACTCATTCGTATGTGAAATACGGATCTTAGGCCCATATAGAGAATTATTATGGGGTTATTTTTCTGTATGGGAATATAGCTCGTTTTTGCATCTATGTTGTCATTGTTTGATGATGGACTAGCTGGTAGTAGTTCATAGATATGTAGACATTGATTGACGATAGGCTAGCTGGTAGTTGATCATTAATAGAATCTGCATTTGTTTTGTATGTTCTGTTTGTCTTTTTTGTAGGATATGGCGTCAACCGGTAGTGTACCGAGTTTGACAATGTGATCTATCCTTGAGAAGGATAAGCTGACCGGGATGAACTTCTTAGACTGGTATCGGAACTTGAGAATCATTCTCAAGCACGATAAGAAGTCGTACGTCCTGGAAGGGGCTCTACCACCAGAGCCTGCAGCCAA
>NW_010965093.1:98194-100013 GCF_000463585.1 Tarenaya hassleriana
GTCTTCCTTGTGCTTTATGTAGATAATATATTGCTCATCGGAAATGATATTCCTACCTTGCAAGGAGTAAAATCCTGGCTAGGATCGGTTTTTTCGATGAAGGACTTAGGAGAAGCCGCCTATATTCTAGGAATCAAGATCTATAGAGATAGATCGAGAAGGCTTCTTGGTCTAAGTCAGAGTACATACATTGACAAGGTCTTGAATCGGTTCAAGATGCAAGACTCCAAGAGGGGTGCCTTGCCAATGGGACATGACGTTGCTCTTAGCAAGACTCAGTGTCCAAAGACACAGGATGAGCAAGAGCGCATGAGTAGGATTCCATATGCCTCGGCAATTGGATCCATCATGTACGCCATGTTGTGTACTCGCCCGGATGTATCATATGCATTAAGCATGACTAGTAGATATCAGTCTACACCAGGTGAGGCTCACTGGATTGCGGTCAAGAACATCCTTAAGTACTTGAGAAGGACTAAGGATTTGTTCTTGGTGTATGGCGGATTGGAAGACGAGCTCGCTATAAGTGGTTATACCGATGCTAGTTTCCAAACCGACAGAGATGACTTCAGATCGCAGTCAGGTTATGTTTTCTGCCTGAACGGTGGGGCTATCAGTTGGAAGAGTTCCAAACAGCCAATCGTGGCAGATTCGACTACAGAAGCCGAGTACATAGCAGCATCGGATGCAGCTAAGGAAGCTGTTTGGATCAGGAAATTCGTGGGAGACCTGGGCGTCATTCCTAGTATTGCAGATCTCATTGAGTTGTATTGTGACAACAATGGTGCGATTGCGCAAGCTAAGGAACCCCGGTCACACCAGAGATCCAAACACATACTCAGGCGATTTCACTTGATCAGAGAAATCATCGACAGAGGAGACGTGAAAATAAGCAGAGTGTTGACAGATGATAATATTGCCGACCCATTGACGAAGCCTCTCCCTTCGTCAAAACATGATGGTCATGTTAAGGGTATGGGGATTAGATGCTTGTAGGATAGATCATAGAGCATACTGGGAGATTGTTGGTTATGATGCTCTAGGATGATCCGTGATATGACATTTTGACTTTATATTGATTCATTGGTTCATGAATGCATTACTCTTCCCGTTATATGATTGGCATGTTTGTTATATTTCGGTATCCTTGAATCATTATCGAATGATTCTAAACACCCTGGTCAGTTATCATTGTGGAAACAATGATGAATTAAGACTAGCATGAGTTGTGATCGATGCATTGGATGCATATCACAATCATGGGTACTCGTTGTGAACGAGTGACTGGTTGACCCGCATGAGATTGTCACATGGACAGAGTCATGACTTGAATCTCATAAAGCGGTTCGTTCTTGGATCCTCAAACCTGAGATGTCTAGAGTATCTGATATGAGGAGTGGCGTGTCTTGACTGCGTCAAACGTCGTCTTTAACCGGATGATTATAACGACGTTGATCAGATACGTTCACGAATCATATGGAGACAGTAGACATGCAATATGGGACTTGATACCTCCTTCACATCACACATATTGCTGGGCCCCCTCGTGGAAGTCGGACTATGAAAACGCGTGGCCACGCTATAGATGAAGTTCCATCTATTTTATTAGTCGATTTGCCAAAACGAGAAAGCGGTTGAACTTGAAGGGTGGCTCAAACCATGCCCTTGTTCAACACATGATATCGTGAGATAAAGGATCAGAACTCGAGCTGTTATTGCCTTGGGTAGATCACCTCTAACTCAATTCAACGTGGGTGGTCATGGCGTCTTGCTAGAGGCTAACCATGACTTGTAGATCGGAAATGGTTCTCGAGGCTAC
>NW_010965093.1:100075-101327 GCF_000463585.1 Tarenaya hassleriana
TGAAGTTTCGGAAAGAAAGACTTGGATTTGGTCGAAAAATGGTTTTCGGATCAAATCAGAGTGTCGGGACGTAAGTCAGTACTTGACTCGGACCGAGTCAGTTCCATGCGAGTCAAAGCCCAGAAAGTGTTTTAGGCTTGGCTGATGTTTTGACTCGGACAGAGTCAAAGTGTTGACTTGGACAGAGTCAGAGTGTTGACTCGACAGAGTCAGAGTTTTGACTCGACAGAGTCAGAGTTTTGACTCGACCGAGTCAAAACTTGTTGATGGGGCTGATTCGTTCTGACTCGACCGAGTTAGAGTTCTGACTCGGACCGAGTCAATACTCGGAAAAAAAGGGATTAGGGTTCCTATCTTATAAGAAGGGTATTGGACGCCGTCCTCAACCTAATACAGACGAAAAGAACCCTAAGACAGAGCAAAAACTCAGAAGAAATCGTTTCTTTCATAGTTCTAGCTCCCGGGATTAGATCCCACTTCATATACTTCACAGATCCTAGCAGATCAGTTCCAAAAGCGTTTGGAATCCTTCCCGTCGGTGTGGATACGTGTAGAGGGACTGTAACTTCAGTCCTAGGTGATTAAACAGGCCCCGGATCGACTCCTACTTCCGTTTCTTCAGGAAAGAGGTAAGTATTCGATTCCTACGGTGATATACACGATTAAACGGGGTTTTACGGATGATTTTGGTTGCGTGTGACGTTTGACTAGGTTTAGATTATTCTTCGGCTGCATGAAACCTAGTAAACCAAACCCTAGATCGATATGATCGCATGCTGGAATCCGTAGCCCCAAAATCCCAACATGTACGTCTTGAATGATCAGCCTTCAAACTCAACATCATCCATCTATAGCGTGAGTACTAAACGGTTTAAGACGAACGACTTAAACCCGACCTTCCTCTGCCATTGTCGTCTAGGCCATATAAACGAGAAGCACATTCAGAAGCTTCATTCTGAAGTTCTTTTGGATTCATTTGACTTTGAGTCTCTTGAATCTTGCGAGTCTTGTTTGATGGGCAAGATGACAAAGCATCCTTTCAAGGGGAAAGGATAGAGAGCGACAGAGTTATTGGATCTAATACATAGTGATGTATGCGGACCAATGAGCTGTCCAGCTAGAGGAGATTATCTGTATTTCGTTACGTTCACTGATGATTTCAGTTGATACGGTTATGTCTATTTGATGAGACATAAGTCTAAAACACTTGAAATGTTCAAGGCTTTCAGAAACGAAATACAGAACCAGCTTG
>NW_010965093.1:104076-120612 GCF_000463585.1 Tarenaya hassleriana
AACGAGAAAGCAGTCGAATCAGATAAGGTGGCTTGTCCATGCCTTATATTCGACATATGATATCGTGATACAAAAGGATCATCAACCAGAATCATCTCTGGCGTTCGTAAGATCACGAACAAACTCTATTCGAGATAGGTAGTCATAGTGTCTTGCTAGAGACCGCTTATGGCTTGTATATCCGGAATAGAGATTTCGGGTTATACTGCTATATCGAATGAGCCTACAGGGTCACACACACAGGGAATGACAAATGCACGAGAAAACGTCGAGAAATTTGGACAGAGGTCCGGACCGTCCGGTCTAGGAGTAGACCGAACAAACCGGAGGATCTAGTCCGAACGGACCAAATTGTTGGACCAAACAGACTAGAGAGTCCAGTCCGAACGGTCCAAGTGTTGGACCGAACGGACTGACTCGTCGGACCGAACGGACCAAGTTATAAGACTAGTTCGAACGGACCAAGTGTCCAGACCGAACGGACTACTAAGCAGTCCGCTTGGTCTGGGTTTCAGATTTAGTTTTAAATTCCGGAATTAGGGTTAATCACTTTAATAAAAGGAGAAAATTAACCCTAACAAGTGGTAGCCGACCTAGAGAACTTCTTGAGACCTTTTTGGAGAGTCTAGAGGGTATAAGAAGTGATTGAAGTCACGTTTTCTAAAAGCACATCATCGAATAGAAGATTCGAGTCCTAGCAGACAAGTTCCAAAGGTTGGAATCCATCCCGAGGTGTGGATACGTGTAGAGGGCGAGGTATTCTTCCTGCCTACAGTGATCAGACGCGTTCTTCGATTGGTACAGATCCCGGATCGATTGAGGTAAGCGTTCTAACGTTTCTACAAGATCATGCATGATAGGTTTTAGGGTTTCATCAAATTTTTGTTTTTCATCTGCTGCGCAAACCCTAGAACTGATCTCTTAGGAATAGGATTCGCTTATGAGATCCCAGGAAACCCAACGTCGGAGGCGTGTGATGGTTCTTTCAAGTTCAGGATCAAGAGGTACTAGGTCTGATATCCCAGAATTCCTGGTCATGCACTAGTGAACCCTGCACACACACGAAAAACAACAGAAAAACAAAGAAAACGTGAGAAATCACTTAAGAAAAAAAGAAAAACAAAAAGATCCAGACTAGACAAGATCTAATCCTGTTGCTTAAATTGTCCCCGGCAACGGCGCCAAAAACTTGATGTCGCAAATCTATGTGTATAAATTTGATCAAGTAATAATATTCCTAGACTCAACGATTAACCGCAAGTGTACGGATCGGTTGTAGTAGCTAGGGTCGAACACAAGGACAAGTAAACAGCTGAATCAAATCGAAATCTAAATCTAAATCCAAAGAAAATAATATGAGTGTGGTGAAGCGTATCAAAGCAACAAATAACGGGTGTAAACTATGAATGATGAGCACTGCAGACTTCGGGATTGCTTTACATGCAAGGATCCTTCAAAAGATGCAAACGAAGTGGTTTATCTATCCAATTCAGGGAATTCAAGCTCTAAAGTAGAGATTAACTCTCTCAAGTCTAATCTCACTATCCAGACTTTATCCTACTAATCTCTCGATTCAATAGTCTAAAACCCTGGATGCATGAACGAACGCTATCATAATCCCTAGGCAAATATTCATCTCTCGATGCAATACCTGTTCCATTTACTGAGTTATTTCCAGGTTAGAATCTCATATGTCTATGCGAATTAAAACCCTAAGTTCATTCAATCAAGTGGCCAACAAGATCAAACGCATTAAGAACAACTCAATAAACTGAATCAAATAAATAATACTACGTAGTTTGAAATTAAAAAACCAAAGATCCCTACATAGCAAATCCCTAACCCACAGCAAGGGAACTACTCGCTAAACATCGAGACGATAGGGTTCATATCAATAATACAAAACATCGTAAAATAGAAGAAAGGAAGAATGCTTAGTCGATTTCCCGGCTTCGTAATCTTCGTCTTCTACTCCGATCTCTTGTCTCTTGATAATCGCTCCCTTTTGTGTGCTCTAGGGTGTATTCTCTATGTAAAGCTTGAATGATTTTTTACCTAGAGGCTTTCCCCTCTTATTTCCCTTCGGTTTGGGCAAAATTGGAAGTTTTCCCGAATCTGGGGGTCGAACCGATCGTTTCTGCCAAGCCAAACCGATCGGTTACACTTTCTGAGCAATTTTCCAATTTCTGCGTCGAACCGATCGTTTCGCTAAACCCAAACCGATCTTGTCGTGTGTCTGAGCAGTTTTGACAGGCTTCACGAATTTTCTCATAACTTCCTGCTCCGATATCGGATTTGGGTGATCTTGGTGTCGTGTAGATATCGAAGAGAGCTTTCCAATGATGTAGAGAATGCATGATTTGGACTTGTAGAGTGAAAGTTATCGGACTTGCAAGATCTGACGTTTCCCGAGCTTCACGTTTTCCCTGGAAACACTCCAAATATTCCTGTTTTGTCCGTGATATTCCATAGCCAATGTTTTCCACTCCTTTTGCTCTTTTTATGCATGAAAACCTGTTTAAACACCAAAGAATATAACCATGCAATATCGAAGCCAAATATGCCCTAGAATGCCTACAAATATATAAAATAGAGTGAACTACGCTAGACATCCTATATCAAAACGTCACCCAAAATACATGTTATCAGATTCTTTCTTCTTTTGTTCTTTGATCAGCTGTTTCCTCAAGTCAGTGATTGTTGACTCACTCTGTTTCTGTTCCTTGATCAACTTCATGTTGATGTCGTAAAGCTTTGTCATCTCTTTGTACAGATCTTCTTCCCTAACCTCCTCTTCTTGTTCTTCATGTTCTTCTATGTCACCAAAGAGCGCAATGAAATTTGAGTGTTCTTCTTCATCTTCATTAGATTCAATTTCCAACTCTTCGCGAGTGACTGAAGATTTTTCTTTTGACTTTCCAACAACACACTCATTCTTCATATGACCATACCCTTTGCACTCATAACATTTAAGATCTTTTAGATTCCTCAACATTGCTTCCCTCTTAACAATGCTAGGACACTCAGCTTTCCAATGACCAATTCCTTTGCATTCGAGATACTTTTCAGTGTTTCTCAGCTCAGATTTTCCAGTATTTACTGGCTTTTTCTTGAAAAACCTGTTGAACTTTTTGACAATCATCGCCATGTCCTCGTCCAGTGATACTTGACCTTGAGTGTCAGATATCTCTGGGACATGAAATGCCATATTTTTGTTCGACGTTATTGCTCTCTTTGGCTTCTCATACAGCTCTATTTCTAATTCATGAGCAGCAAATGCACCAACTGTTTCTTTGAAACTAACAGTGTTTACATTATTTACCATGATAAATGTCGATTTATGAGACATAAACTTTTTAGGTAAACTTACAAGGAGTTTTGCCACTAGTTGTTTGTCTCGGTAGGTCTTTCCAAGAACCTCAGCCTTGTTTGCTAATGCATTCAACCTCCCGCAAAATTCTTTGACACTTTCGTTTTCACCCATCTGAAGCATATTAAATTGATGTTTGATCAGATCTCTCCTTGTGTGCTTAACACTTGAGATACCTTCATGAATTAGTTCAAGTGCATCCCAAACTTCTTTTGCTGACTTACACCCTTGGATCTGCTTGAATTCGTCCTTATCAATAGTGTTGAAGATGATGGTTATCGCCTTTGAATTCAATGTCGATGCCCTCTTCTCTTGCGTTGTCCATTTAGATCTAGGCTTCAGAATTTCCTTCCCATCAACCACGTATGTTGGAGCACTTCATCCTTCTTCCACCGAATTCCAAGCATCTTCATCAATTCCTTTGATGAGATTCATTGCCTTCACTTTCCAAAAACTATAATTCTCTGAATCGAGAATTGTGTACGTCGCAAGAGCGTGCAACCCTTTGATCGAGTCCATGTTGTGTCTTCGACACTTACACCGATATGAGAGGACACGTTCCTACGATCGGTAACCGAGCTCTGATACCAATTGAAAAAATCGGGCCCTCAAAGAGTAAAGAGAAAAACTAACTAGTTCCATTCTCTTGAGAAAAGGACAAGTACAACTCATTTTTTGTTAGAACTACTCAACACCCACTATCACAATGAATTCTACTGATCAAAAACCTTACCAAACATAAAGGCTCGCCAAAGGAATAGAGATTTTTCCATTAGGTCTTCCCCTCAGATCCACGTCCAAACACTCACCAGAAAAAAGAGATTTGCCCAATCGGTCTCTTCCTCAGACACACACTCACTCAAAAGCGAGTTATCACTCATCAACAAAAACTCTTTAGTAAAATTTGCTTTGCTCTCCATGAGAACTGATATACAGCTTATGTCTCCTTTATATAGACTCCTCCAGTTCGCCTTAGATCTCCACGAATTGATTTGATATACTCCTCCTTGATTCACTTCAATTTCATCTTTATCTCCAAGATTTCATCTTTATCTCTATCTCTTCAAGTCTTTAACTTTATCTTCAAGATTTTATCTCTATCTCAAATCTCCTCAAATCTTCTTAGCTTTGATGCTATCTTCATCTCTTCGATCAAATTCAAATTTCTTGACTCTATCTCTTCAGATTTTTTATTCTATCTTTTCAGGTCTTTAATTCTATCTGAAACTCTTCAAATGTACCTCAGATTTTCTCGAACTGTATCTCGCCGGATTTTTCTCCTGAAATCTCTCAAGGTTGTTGGTCCTACATTATCCACTTAACAACCAAAACAATCAAATTTCACATGTACAAATAATTGCACTAACAACCCTGTGTCGAAAATCTATCACCAAAGCAATAATGTCAAGAACATTGGGCAAGCCATAATATAGCATATTCACAAATGTCAAAGTGTATTTCGGAAATCAGTATGCAAGAATTTTCAGAACAATATATTCTCGCAATTGACCAACCAAAACTAAGACATAGTGCAATCCAAAATGACCATACTTCTTCCAGTCATGTTTACATGAATATATCACAATGAATGTGAAAGCAGTCAGTCTGCTATCTATGCTTGCTTATAAGTAGAAATGAGGGAAAAAACATGATTGAAGTATATCAAATAATGGATGAATACCTGATCGCTCTACTCTGCATAGAATCTTGATGATGCCAATACTAATCCCACATTATCGCCAACGCCAGAACTTTCCATGAACGTTGAACCAGTGTAAATAGCTTTCACATCACTATCATGATCCTACACCAGGAGGCAGACAAAATGTTCAACAAGGAAACTTTGATATGCATATGAAACTGATATGGCATGAGAATATCACCCATTCAAAAGAAAACCCAATTACATTTAAGAACACCTTTCTTTCGACAATGAAGCAATTAAAAACTTTGAGCGCAACATATGAGTTAGACGAGAATAGGTAGGAGAAACCTGGAACCATATGTATTTCAAAGAATCGTTAGTGGCTGAAACACCACTCTTGTGCAATTTAGATGTAGCATCAGCGTCCATTGCAATTGGACCACAGCTTGCTGTAAAAAAAAAATTAATTAGCAGTTCAGGTGAAGGATATTGTCCACTCAGTCTTTTTCCCTGAACTGCCTGAGCAGCTTTCTCAAATTTCTCAATTCCCTGGAATCATGTAGATAATGAATCAAAACTATACTTGAAGCAGCCTTTATAACAAATAGTAAAACAAGTTCACGCCTATCTCTAAAGATGATGTTATTCAAAATGGTGGCAAACAAAAGCCATTTTAAATCAAATAACAGGGGTGCTGGGATTCGCAAAGATCAACACTCTACCCGTGGAAAACGTTTATCAGGAGGAAAAAGAAAATTAAGAGACCACTATGGTACTGAAGATGAGAAGATGGTAAATCTAGAATGTCATTAGCAAACAATAAAAACCAACAGATATCAGTCGATCAGTATAAATAAGATAGAGGATGACAATTCATAGAAAAGACAATTTCGTTACTAATTGCGTTGCAAAATTAGCAACGCAATTTCGTTGCTAAGATTAATATAAAAATAAAAAAAATAATTTAGAATTTCAGAGTTTTTAAGAATTAAAATAAAAATTGAAAAAATCATTAATTAAAAAATAAGATTAATAAATATAAATATGAAATAAAGATAATAAAAATATGTATATTTGTACAATTATAAAATTTATTTAAGAGTTGTAAATTAAAGTTTATAAACAAATAATTAACAAAAATATTAATAAAATAAATATTTAATAAAAATAATAAAATATATTTTTATTTGATTTTTATAAGAGTTGGGGATAGAGAGAAGTTCTGGATAATTTTTAGAGTGAGAAGTTGTTGTTGGATTGTATTTGGATGTTGAATGTATAGAAAAATCTTGCAATTCAATTTCGTTGCTAATTTGCAACGCAATTTCGTTGCAAACGATAAAACCAAATCAATCATGAAATAAATTTTATCTTTGATTTTGCAACATAATTTCGTTGTCTAATCGGTTTTACAACGAAATTGTGTTGCAATTTGCAACAAAATTGCGTTGCAAATTAGCAATGAAATTTCGTTGCAAAACCGATTAGCAATGAAATTTCGTTGCAAAATCATGTATTTAATGCGGCTGTCAAATCATCTCAGTTATGAAATAAAAGTTTTTGCATTGAAATTTCTTTGCAAACATGTTAGCAACAAAATTTTTGCGTTGCAAAACGAGATTTAAAATAACTTTTTTTGCAACGAATTTGCAACGCTTTGCAACGAAATTTTTCGTTGCTAAAGCGTTGCAAAAAAAAATTGTTGCAATTTCGTTGCAAAGTTTACAATTAAATGAATTTCGTTTCTAATTTCGTTGCAAAATGTCTGTTTTTTTTGTAGTGCATGGCCTTATAAAAGTGTAAAGGTAAACAAAAACTTGTATTGATTTTATGTGTTTTGTACTTGGTATTCGATAGCTCAACAGTATTACATAGGTTCAATCGTTTTTGACACCTACAAAATTCACTACGTAGAAATTCAATCATTCCGACACTTTCACTTATGCACAAAATTGGAAAATATTTGAAAAAAACTTTATTGTTTCAATCATCTGTTGTTTACTCTAAAATGGTGGAGGATTGTTGATATTTTAGAGTAAATGGGTGATTGGTTTTAATCTCTCATGGAATTCATGTATACGTGTATTACGAGTATGGTGGAAGAGTGAAATGCTTGTAATTAAAGACGTGTCGTAAATAGATTTTAAAGTGTTATGGTTCGTCGGAAGAGTAAGTTTGGTTCTGAACGTGAAAAATGATCTCAGTAAAAATGGGAGAGCAGCTCGAAAATGTGGGCGGATAGCATGTTTTTTTCTGAGGAATAAAGTTCGAATAAACGGAGCGGTAGCTCTAATAAACGGGCGGGTAGCTCATTTTTTCTAAGTGACCATTTGAGCGAAAATTCGTGATCAATCGGTGAAAACTTCCGAGTTTTCATGTCTTTTTCGACGTTTTGGTGTTTTTAAACACACTAGAGGCCATATAACATGAAGAAAAAAAATAAAAACATGGATTGGTGACAAGATCTAAGTGATTTTGTGAGAGATTTTGAGTGTTACCGTGCATATAATTTTCTGTAGAAAACTATAGGAAGGATTTTTTGTTTTCTTCAATAATTTCTATTTGATGATTATCGAAAGGGTAAACCGAAATCATTGTCGTTTCATTGTATCTCAAAAGTGTATTCCTGTAATCTCATTTACTCGGTAGGAATGGAATAATGCTTTTAGGAAAGTGTTCGTCATGCCTTGAAGTCATATCCGGTTCTCTATTGTTTCATACGTGTTTTGATAGGTTGAAGACGATATTATCAGATCAGATCGAAGTCGTATATGTATGTACGTTCACATATTTTCATTTTTCCTAACAAGCCTTGACTTTCTACTTATACATATCAACATCTGGCAGAGGTAGACCATCAGTAACACGAGCTATCGTTGTCATCTTCACCACCTTTGCCTTATTTTTCTTCTCGAATGATAATCGCTGCAACTATAATAAAATTTTGTTCTATTGCATTGTTTATACTTGCTAAAAGACAAATTCTGGCAAATGGGTAGTAATAGTTGATATGTATTTGGTCTCGGAGGGATGACCACAAAAGAATTGATCTAACGGTAGCTTGCTGCTTTATATGTTCCATGTTCAATATTCTACTCGTCGTTCCACTGATTTGATATCGTTTTTATATTCGTACTTCGGTTAACCAAGTTTTATCAGACAATAGTCAACAGTAAATATCGAAATATTAAGTTTAATTGTATTCTCTATTTTCAAATTAGTATTCGTCGGAACATTGAATTCGTTTAAAATTTATTTTAAGAGCAACATAAATTATTTAAATTTCATATGTTAGAATTTCTCGAATAGAATAAACTAATAGATTTCCAATATATGTATTTTAATTGGGTGAATATTGACGTCAATTACAAAATTAAAAAATATTACTTCGACATGAAATACAACAAAATAATTTTAAAACATTCTTAATGTACATAATAAAAAGACTTTTGACACATAGACATAGATATATAGTTGTGAACCATCTCATTGTTGACGGCCCCGTGCAAACACTAATATATATATATATATATATATATATATATATATATTTAGATTTATTAAAATTATATATTTTTTCAATAATAAAATATAATCACACAAAGCGTGCATTAATATATGTTTAAATGCTATTCTTACGTCTCATTGTTGACGGAGGCCCCATACAAATATTATATATCTATATATACATATTTTATTTTTAATATATATATATATATATATATATATATATTAAGATTTATTAAAATTATATATTTTTTCAATCATAAAATATAAAATTAATGTTATAATTATTTTTGTGATAACATTACAAAATTTTATTTTTTATAATTTACGACTCAATTTTTTAAAATTTAAAAAGAACACATTTTTAAATAAAAAAAATGGGACCCAAAAAATTAGAGGCTCTATTCAAATACACCACTTGCACTATACATTTTCTTTATCTTCGTCTTCTACGTTTTGCCGAATCTAGAAAATAAGCATGTGGCTTATCTGCCCTTCACTTATGCCATCTTCATTTCTCCATGTTAAGGACAAAGACAACAGAATTAGATATTATCGTCGCATAATATTTTTCATTCACATGAATTTCTAATATTAAATAAAATTTTATCAAACCTCTCCATACGGCATGTAGTTCGGGAATTTATATTTGGTAAACCATTGATCCAACTGAAAACACAAATTATATGAATTCGATTAAAAACAAATTGATAAGCTGGTAATATAAAAACACTACATAATATTATGTAGCAAATTAATTGAATATTTTGACAATACGTATACCTTAGAGACTATATTTGTTTCGGTGGTAGTAATTCATCATCATCATCAACAACAACAACGATCTCTACATCGAGCGTCAATGTAGACATGCGTAATGTTTTGAAATGTGAGAGGAAGAAATGTTTTTTCGTTTCGAGAAAAAGGTTTGGTTATGAAGGTATTTATAGAGTTTTCTCAACTCATACATTTAATTTGGGAATATTCTTTTGTTGAAAAATCTATAGAATTTATTATTCTTGAATTATGAGAGTAATGTTTTATACATTTGGAACATTTTTTCTGCTTTTCTTTTATATTGTTTTCATGTAAATGATATAAATATGGAAAAATAAATAAATCAATAAACGGTATCGTATTATTTGAATTTGTCATATTATATTTAAATAGGCGTAGGAACGATATATATAAATTCGACAATTTTAAAAGTAATATATTACTTTTAGTTTTTTATAATATTAATAGTAATCAAGGAGAAAATAAATATGAATATATTATAACTACTATAAAAAAGACATTATTTGGATTATTGGACCGATATTTCCGTAGAACAAAAAAATTGAAACTATTTTTACTTAAAAATATTTTATTTTTTAAAATTATAAAACATAATATCTTTGTCAAATTTTAGAAAATTTTGTTTCTAAAAAAGTTATGATTTATTTCTGAAAATAATTGTATATATTATTACTTTTTTTATAAAGAAATATAACATCTAATCAGAAATTCAATCCCATATTTTATTCTATTTTTTCTCAAAACGTAAATTATTACCTATTACAAATTTTCTTGAATATACCATTCCATTTATATTTGTATCCACATAGAAATCAAATAAAATTTTTTTGACTCTTTTGGACAAACTTCATGAAATTTTACTTTCATAGACAAACTATATGAAATTGACTCTTTTGGACATTTATAACATATATCTTTGTTATTTTCCTTCTCTACGAATGCCAAAATAGTTATGATATTGTATTTTTAAAATGTGGCACCAACGACAAACAACTATTCTATACTCGTGAGTCAAATATTATCCTCATTTTTAACACTTAAAAATTATTTTCATTAGTTTCCTAATAAGAGAAACCAAATACATTGTAGCATGATCAAATATTTCATTGGTAGAACGTAGGGAAATTAAAAGGAAATATTATTTTCATTAGTTTCCTAATAAGACAAATTTAATTGGCTCGAAAGGATGATTGATCGAATCCAGATCCGACAAATGCTTTTGTTTGATTGCATGTGCAGTAAAACTAACAAAATAGATTTGGGACGCACCAATAGACACCGATGAGTATTTTGGTCATTATTATATGGAAAACAAGGGGAACGAACTCGTATATGAACCAAATTAATATAATTTGAACCAAAACTAAAATAAAACGAAATTTCTCAATAAAATATAAAAGTTCTCGTATAAAATCATGAACTAACTATTTGTACCCAATTTAACTTTAATTTTTCCATAGCAATAATAATGAAACGTACGAAATTTTCAAATATAAGCATGGATATTTAAAACTGTAACGAAATTATACATGAGCATTGACGAATACTCAAATTCCTAAGTCGAAATTTTATTTATTTCATTTAACCATACAAGGATTTCGTATATGAGATGTTGAGGAATAGATGAGGATCGTATCAAGCCGAACTTTAACAAAAGATCGAAAGTAACTTTGAGTTTACCTCGGTTTCTCATGGACATGATGCAAGGACGAAGAATTTTCGGACACACCGAATCCGAGAAGAATGAAGCTGAAACTTAATGCAAAAAATCTTATTAATTACTCCAAATCTAGCCTTTCTAGTCAAGAATACTGAATACATGGATTAAATAGGGGTGTAAAACGAGTGGTGACCCGTGAGCCGATCCGTTTTTTGCTCGTTTGTACACAAGTCGGCCTTAATATTTTCTAACCCATAAAAATAATGGGCCCAATGAATCAGCTCATCATGGGCTCGAGATCGGTTGAGCTAGTTTGGCCGATCCACGGACTCGCTCGTGCTTTGACTTTTTTACAAAAAAAAAACAAGATTTTCCCATTCTTCGAAAAACAGGTACATAAACATTACGGAACTGTGTCAACACACGAATTCGGATCTGGAAAAGTATCTAGAGGAGACTCTGTTTCCGTGGAATTCAGATTTCGACATCCCTTAACTGTGGAAGGTTTGTACGCCTCGGTACCCGATTCTCTCGACGATGGCACGCAATATGTCCCGTCCATAGTGAGCTTGAAAGGCATAATAGCATCTCTTTTGGTTTCTATTTTTGGCTCTCTGGTTTGTTTAATTTTTAACCGGAGGCTTTTAGTTGTGTACGACCAGAAAAAAAGGTAAAATTTCTTGCATTGTACATGAATCAAAAATAGCTCACGGTCTGGTAATAGATTTATGGGTAAGAACAAAACCACATAACATTGAAAGATACACAAAAGGGTTGAACCAAAAAATTTCCAATCTTTAGCACAAGTTATAAGATCAGTTCTGAAACTTTAAATGTCCAATTGATTACCCATCTTGTCACATGCATGTATTCTTACTGTTGATTTGGCGCTTTCATAATTTCTAACAATAATGTGATAAAAAGCATATAAGAGTGTGCTATATAAAAACCTTATTCAGTCCATAAACAGTGTAAAAATATCGGGTAGAACAATCCGATATCACGATTATCGGGTAGATCATAATTGGTGACAAGAGAAACCTGTCACAGAAAACTTTTCTTGTCAACATAAATATCTTAATCAGGGTAGTTCAACCGGTGAAACGAAGACGCTCATCTCGAATTCGAACTTAAGTTTGGAGAGATGACGTATATTCCAAATCAAATGGTTGGTCTCGGCTCCGACATTAGTGTGAGTTTTAGTTCATGATATTCGGTTACCGAAAAAAAATTAATATCTTGACAAAAGGATCAGCCAAACCTACAAAATCTAATGGAACATATCCACCTGTTGTAAAGATCTATACAGATTGATGGTTGTGATGCTCTATGATGATCGTAGGATATGAGAACCTATGTAGTATGATGAATTCATTGGATGAATGCATTGTTTGTTCATTATTTATTTTGCATATTTGATAAATAATGACATTCATGATTCGTTATGAACAATCCTAAATTCCTTAGTTGCTTGTCATTGTGGGCGCAATGATGAATTAAGACTAATATGAGGCGTGATGGATGATCATAGTGATGATCATGTGTATTGGATACGGATCACGATCATGGGTACTTGTTTGGAATAAGTGACTGGATGACTCGTGTGAAATTATCGATTGGATATAATCCATGACTTGATCTCAACATGATGGTTCACTTTGGATCCTCAGACCTGAGATATCTATTGTATCCAACATGAGGAGTAATGTACTTTGACTGCGTCAAACGTCGTCTTTAACCGGATGATTATAAAGGCGTGACTTATGTACATTACGAAACATGTATTGGATAATAGATAGTCAAGATAGAACTTTGTCCCTCTGAAAGAGAGAGATATCATTGGGCCCGTCGTAGGAGTGAGACTGTGGAAATGTGTGGCCGTACTATAGATGAATGTCATCTATCTCTTACAGTCTACTCGAGATACAACAAAGCAATCAAACTATGAGTTCGATTATGATATCATGAGATAAAGAGAATCATCGTTGGAGCTACCTCTGGCTTTCGGTTAGATCACATCTAACTCTTTCTGATACGGATAATCATAATGTCTTGCTAGATATCGCTTATGATTTGTAAAGCGAGATTGGATCTCGGGTTTACTGCCGTTTTCAGAGGAGCCTAAAGGGTCACACACATATGGGATGGGTGTGTATGAACGAGATGGATCGAATGGAAAAATCGGATTTTTCCTAGTTTCGGGTCTGGTCCGAAGCTGACCAAGAGTTGGTCAGCCGGACCAGACGGACTTGGGAGAAACGGACTGGGGCCGAAAACTGGTCTGGTCCGAAGCTGACCAAGAGTTGGTCCGGTGGACCGGACCAGTCAGTCGGATCAGTCCGTGTTGGTTCGGACCTGGTTGGTCAGGCAGACCGGAATCCTGGTGCTTGATCCGACCAAGAGTTGGTCAGCTCCGGACCAACACACTGAAAAATCCGAAAGTGCATTTTTCTCATCTTTTCTTGGTGGGAAGAAGGTGGGAACTCGCCTAGACCTCCATTGCTCGATCTCTCAGACCTTTGGAAGGTTTTAGAGAGAGAGAGAATTCTCCCAAGTGTTCTTGAACACTCATACAAGAGATTGATCTCTTCAAGCTCTAGCAAGCAAGTTTCCAAGTGCTGGAAACCATCCCAAGGGTGTGGACTGCTCAAGAAGGTGTTGGCTCTTTCAACACCTTGGTTGTGATCATCTAACCGCAATCGGATTGTGAATCTAAGGATTCAAAGGTTAGTTTTCTCTCTTGGAAGTTCTTTATCGAAAGACATTGGTCTGTGGTTGTTCAAAATCGTTTTGAACGCCATTTCTGTTGCGCAAACCAATGGACCAGATCCAAGCCCGGTTTTGAACTGGTGATCGAGGTGTTGGGGACGGCGGTTGTTGATGACGGTAGAACTCCGGCAATTCGAACAATTCCAGAAAAGTACCTGAAATAAAAGATTATTGTCGAGGCCTGTGAAGCACAGTTTCCTTAAGTTCGATTTTCGTGCCACCTCTAAAGCTTCGAGGCTATTGGAGCACGGTGAACAACCAAGATACAATGACCGCGTATTCGGAAGAAACTTTCCAAATACCAAGCGAACTCTGAGAGAGATATGAGCAAATATGTGAATGCTCTTTTTTTTTCTCTAGAAAGCTTGTTTTTTTTTTCTGTGTTTTATGAGCTAACCCAAGACCCCTATTTATAGTAGAGGGGAGAATCTCAAAATAAAATCAATTTGATTTTCAAAATTCAAATTTGATTTTATTTTAATATTATCTTAATCTTATCTCAATCATATTTGTTAGATTTTCTGCAGATTTGAATCCATTTTGAATTTCAAAATCAATCAAGAATATTCTCTCAATATTCTACAGATTTAAAGTTTCTAGAACTTTCCATGGACCGGACTTCTCATGGACTAGGCCCGTTTTGATTCTATCAAATAAACCCAAATCCAACAATCCCCCACAAGAATCAAAATAGGGCCTTGAATTAGGTGAACCTAAATGCATCTCATGCAACTAATGCATTGTATGCAAATGATGTACAATGCAAAATTTACTCATAGAGAATTTACTGTATCCGGAATGATAGTTTTACCTTTGAAACTTCCGTAGTGAAACACTATCGGATGTACTTGTAAACAATGAATGCGATGTCTTGAACTATTCAGCTTTTGTATACACCAAGACAACAGTACTTACGCAGCACCCTCTCTCTCTCTCGTTAGTCCATTTGTTGCGCCCATTATGGTCCTGGGACAACACCTGGTAGATTTCATCAAATATTCTAGAGAACTAGCCCTTTTGTCATTCTCATAGAAGCGGCCCACTTCATACTTGATGTAGGAGATTTCTCTTTGAGAGTATCTCAATATACTCCACTCTCGTAGGAGATAAGAGAATCTTTAAGAGTATAAACTCAACCTTCCCACTTTGTATCACTATTATCATAGGAATGTGAAGAGACATCAGTCTCGAGTGATCCCATCGATCCCTCACAATTTGGTTGTCCCGTTGAACCTAACACTGGTGGTTTGTCCAGATATGTTGGGTTGCCATCATGTGGTTTGTCATTCTATGGGCTTTAATCCTATTCCCCTCGATAATATTTCTACCTGATCTCTGTTAAGGCCTTTGGTCAGAGGATCAATCAAATTATCTTTTGATCTCACAAAATCAATAGATATGACACCATCTATTAGTAATTTTCTAACAGAGTTGTCGTCTGCGGATGTGTTGCGACTTTTCCTTATAAACATGACTTTTTGCCCTTCCTATTGCAGTCTGACTATCGCAATGTATGCAATTTCCAGACACTGGTTTAGACCATATAAGAATATTCTCAAGAAAGTTTCGAAGCCACTCAGCTTCTTCACCAGCAAGGTCTAAAGCTATGAATTCAAATTCCATAGTGGATCTTGTAATACATGTTTGCTTAGAAGATTTCCACGAAATAGCACCTCCACCAACAACGAATATATATCCCCTTGTGGATTTATTCTCATTCGAATTTGAGATCAAGTTCGCATCAGAATATCCTTCTAATACTGCTGGATATCTTGTATAGTGCAGTCCATAATTCTCAGTATACCTTAGATATCTAAGGAGTCTAATTATGGCCTTCCAATCATCACAACTTAGTTTGCTCGTATATCTGCTAAGCCTATTCAAAGTATTAGCAATATCTGACCTTGTGCTATTCATAAGATGCATTAAGCTTCCTATGATTCTGGAATATTCTAATTGTTGAACTCCCTCACCGTGATGTTTTTTCAAATGAGAATTAACATCAATTGGAGTTCTGGCCTCAGAATTTCCATCTTTTTCAAACCTCTCTAAGATTTGTTTTATATAGTGACTTTGGGATAACGCTGTTGGGTTTCCTGGGATCTCTAGAGCGAATCCTATTCCCAAGAGATCGATTCTAGGGTTTGCGCAGCGGATATAAAACAAAAATTTAATAAACCCTAGAACCATGCTTCTAATGAATCGTAGAAACGTTAGAACGCTTACCTCAATCGATCCGGGGCCTGTATCAACGGAAGAATTCGTTCGATCACTTAGACAGGAAGATTACCTCGCCCTCTACACGTATCCATACCTCGGGATGAATTCCAACGATTGGAACTTGTCTGCTAGGACTCGAATCTCTATTCGATATGTGCAATGAGAAATCTCGAGACTTAGAACTCGTTTTGGATCTCCAAAAACTCTCTCTTTTCTGCCAAAAGTCGGCTCACTTTCGTCTCTCTCAGTTAGGGTTTTTTAATCTCCTTCTTATAAGGTGATTTAACCCTAATTCGGTTTAATTTCGGAAAAACTGAAGCCCGGAACGGACGGTCCAGAAAAGTCCGTGGACCGTCCGTTCCAGCACGTAGAACGGACGGTCTACTCACGTGGACTGTCCGTTCTGGACCGTCGGGTCTGGCACGGCGGACCGTCCATTCTGGACTTCTGGTCCGTCCGTTCCAGACTCTTCCGTCTTGGTTTTTCCGTCGTTTTCTCGTGCGTTTTGTCCTTCCCTGCGTGTGTGACCCTGTAGGCTCATTCGACATAGCAGTATAACCCGAAATC
>NW_010965093.1:121222-122566 GCF_000463585.1 Tarenaya hassleriana
CACACCGGCGACTCGTGCAAGAGGGGGCGGACAAACCAGCCAAGTTTTGAGAGAGAAAGATGTCTCAAACAAAGTTCAAATTGCCATTGATCAAGTGTGCTGAAGATTACAACTTAGAAAGAGTTTAAGTAGTCAAAGCATTAAATGCTAGCTCACATGCAAGCCTTAGATTTAATTTGGACCAAATAACAAAAATATAGCTGTTGGAGCTTCATGAGGGCCAAAATCCTTGCTGGAATAAAGCCCATGGGCTTCACTTGGGCTTTAGGAAATGTCTTCTTCGAGTGTAAGAAAGTTCCGGGCCGAATTGCGTCCGAAGAGTGAAGTGTTGTCTTTGGACTCCCGGGATCCGCTAAGAATGTCATTGACGGCCTTGTTGAGTGTGACCCGAAGGGCTCGAGCTCTAGCACGAGTAAGTGGTGGTTCGGCTCTATGGGTTGCTCGGAGAGCCTTCGCGTTGTGCATGTCAAGTCCCGTTCCCGCGGCTTCGAATGATCGTGTGATGTTATGATCATCCGGCAAGAGTCTTGACGCCTGATGGGCCAAGTCTTCAACGTCCTCAAGAGCTCCTTCCGTTAAGCTCCCGTCTTCAAGAGCCCCTTCCGTTATGCTCCCGTCTTCAAGAGCTCCTTCCGTTATGCTCCCGTCCCTCTCCAAGCTGCTAGGTCCGATGTCCTCATCAGGGTCTGACTGGAAACTTGCATCGGTGTAACCTCTTACAGCGAGCTCGTCTTCCGACCCACCGTATACCAAGAATACATCTTTAGTCCTTCTCAAGTACTTTAGGATGTTCTTGACGGCGATCCAGTGCGACTCACCTGGATCTGACTGGTATCTACTCGTAATGCTCAACGCGTAGGATACATCCGGTCGTGTACAAAGCATGGCATACATGATGGATTTAATTGCCGAAGCATATGGAATCCGGTCCATGTGTTCTCTCTCATCAGGTGTCGTAGGACACTGAATCCTGCAGAGAACTGTGCGACTGCTCATTGGTAAGGTTCCTTTCTTGGAATCTTGCATCTTGAACCGTTTCAAGACCTTATCGATGTAAGTACTCTGACACAATCCTAGAAGACGCCTCGATCTATCTCTATAGATCTTGATGCCTAGAATATAGGCCGCTTCTCCTAGGTCCTTAATAGAAAACTGCGTTCCTAGCCAAGACTTAACGTCTTGCAAGGTAGGAACGTCATTCCCTATAAGGAGAATGTCATCCACGTATAGCACCAGAAAAACTACTGTGCTCCCACTAACCTTCTTGTAAAAACATGGCTCGTCTTCGTTCTATGAGAAACCAAACTTTTTGATTGTCTCATCAAAGCGAAGATTCCAGCTCCT
>NW_010965093.1:122923-124571 GCF_000463585.1 Tarenaya hassleriana
GTGTGCACGTTGCCATCCATGTTTGTCTTCTTCTTGAAGATCCACTTGCATCCGATGGGTTTTATCCCTTCAGATGCATCAACCAGAGTCCATACTTGGTTGTCTGACATGGATTGCATCTCAGACATCATAGCCTCGCGCCATTTCTCAGAGTCGGTACTCGCCATAGCCTCTAGGTATGTGGTAGGCTCGTCATGTTCTAATAACATGAGTTCCTCATTCCCAGTCACGAGAAATCCATATCTCGTTGGCTCTTGGTGAACCCTGCCTGATCTCCGAGGTTCACTCGTCAAAGGTTGAGTCACAACCGGCAGTGAAACAGGTTGAACTTCTTCAACTTGTTTACTCGGCTTAGCGTCTACTTGCTGCTCTCGAACTTCCTCAAGTTCGATCCTACTCCCACTGACTCTTTTGGAGACGAACTCTCGCTCCATAAAAGTCGCATTCCTGGCAATGAACACCTTGTTCTCTGCCGGAATGTAGAAGTAGTAACCCTTAGTTTCCTTAGGGTAGCCTACAAATAAACACTTATCAGATTTGGAGGATAACTTATCAGTCATCTGACGCTTCACATAAGCGTCGCAACCCCAAATTCTGACAAACGACAAAGCGGGACGCTTCCCCGTCCATATCTCATATGGCGTCGTTTCAGCCGACTTCGTTGGACTCCTGTTGAGCAGGTAAGCAACGGTCTCTAAAGCGTAGCCCCAAAAGGACTTCGGAAGATCTGTCTGACTCATCATTGACCGAACCATGTCTAACAGTGTTCGGTTCCTCCGTTCAGACACGTCGTTCCATTGTGGCGTTCCAGGAGGAGTTAATTGTGATACAATACCACAATCAACCAGATAGTCAGTGAACTCTTGGCTCATATACTCGCCACCACAATCGGATCGAAGTGTCTTGATCGTCTTCCCAAGCTGGTTCTGTACTTCGTTTCTGAAAGCCTTGAACATTTCAAGTGTTTCAGACTTATGTCTCATCAAATAGACATAACCGTATCGACTGAAATCATCAGTGAACGTAACGAAGTACAGAAAACCTCCACTAGCTGGACAGCTCATTGGTCCGCATACATCACTATGTATCAGATCCAATGACTCTGTCGCTCTCTGTCCTTTCCCTTTGAAAGGATGCTTTGTCATCTTGCCCATCAAACAAGAATCGCAAGATTCAAGAGACTCAAAGTCAAAAGAATCCAGAAGACCTTCAGAATGAAGCTTCTGAATGCGCTTCTCGTTTATATGGCCTAGACGACAATGCCAGAGGAAGGTCAGGTTTAAGTCGTTCGGCTTAAACCGTTTAGTACTCACGCTATAGATGGATGAAGTTGAGTTTGAAGGCTGATCATTCAAGACATATAAACCATTAACTAGATAACCATTACCATAGTAAACATCGTCTCGATAAATCATCAAACTCGAGTTCTCAATCACAAATCGAAAACCATCCAAATCCAGACATGAAATAGAAATAATGTTTCTGCTAATCGCAGGAACATAGTAACAATTACTAAGCTCTAAAACAAGTCCAGAAGGAAGTTGCAAATCGTAAACGCCAACACACAATGCAGCAACTCTTGCTCCATTTCCGACGCGTAGATCCGCTTCTCCCTTAGCTAGCATCCTACTTCTTCTTAGTCCCTACA
>NW_010965093.1:125731-126023 GCF_000463585.1 Tarenaya hassleriana
TATGGATTTCTCGTGACTGGGAATGAGGAACTCATGTTATTAGAACATGACGAGCCTACCACATACCCAGAGGCTATGTCGAGTCCGGACTCTGAGAAGTGGCGCGAGGCTATGAAGTCCGAGATGCAATCCATGTCAGACAACCAAGTATGAGACTTATGATATCAAATATCATTACATACTCGTCTCATCTGTACCAATAAGTTTCAAGTCAAAACTTGACAACTTAATCCAAGATAAACCATATTCAAGCTGTAGGAACCACGATTTCCTACCCTGCCTCACAAAGATA
>NW_010965093.1:126107-127144 GCF_000463585.1 Tarenaya hassleriana
AAGGGATTTTCGAAACCGCACCTAGATCAAGCATCTACTTTCAAGCTATGAGAACCACCATTTCTCCATCTTGCCTCACCAAGATAATACGGCACACCCAGCTTTGGCATGGCCCATGACACGTACGATCGAGGCCTTGACAAGTGCTTTACTTATAGAGCTTCTAGATCTATCCGGTTTCTGTGCAACGATTGTTCATAATCTGAATAGACCATCCATTCGATTATGTAATCCCAATCCCGGAGCTCCCACTCAATCAAGCATATACCATATCTTGATTAAGTTACATGCATTCATTCACTATGGGTCATCCATAAGAATAAATCATGTCTATTTGAGTTACAGTTGATCAGATTATGCAACGATTGCGTAATCGGACCTCGAAAACGGAATTTTTTCGGAGTCTGGACTTCGGACCGTCCGTTCTAGAGGTAGAACGGATGTTCCAGGCTGGCAGAACGTTCGGTCTCGACTTCAGAAGTCAGAACAAACGTTCAGCCTAGTAGAACGGACGTTCTGCATGGCAGAACAGACGGTCCAACCTTCCGTTTCGTGCCAATCAGTCCGTCACCCTTGGACCGTCCGTTCCGACTATCAGAACGGACGGTCTAGGGTAGGTCTCCGTGATCAGATCACGTTTTCCCGCGTTCTCATCTCCGATCAGACCCGAAACTGATCCGAATTCTTCTATACACCCAAAATTCGAACTCCTGCACTCTATGCAACATGAAACATGCAATCTACACTAGATTCAATCATCAAACATGCGTAGATTTCAAAGCAAACATGGATTCAGACAATTCAAATCCTAAAACGTGCGTGATCGGGTTCTACGAAATCAAAACAGAGCAACCAGGCTCTGATACCACTGTTGGGTTTCCTGGGATCTCTAGAGCGAATCCTATTCCCAAGAGATCGATTCTAGGGTTTGCGCAGCGGATATAAAACAAAAATTTAATAAACCCTAGAACCATGCTTCTAATGAATCGTAGAAACGTTAGAACGCTTACCTCAATCGATCCGAGGCCTGTATCAAT
>NW_010965093.1:127549-146126 GCF_000463585.1 Tarenaya hassleriana
TCTCTAGCAAGACACTATGACTATCTATCTCGAATAGAGTTTGTTCGTGATCTTACGAACGCCAGTGATGATTCCGGTTGATGATCCTTTTGTATCACGATATCATATGTCGAATATAAGGCATGGACAAGCCACCTTATCTGATCCGACTGTTTTCTCGTTCACTGAGTTCGACTGTCTGAAATAGACGACGTTCGTCTATAGTGCGGCCACACATTTCTACAGTCTCGCTCACACGAGGGGCCCAGTGATATCTCTCTCTTTTACGAGAGGTACAAATCCCGTCTTGACTATCTACAATCCAGTACATGATTCGTTTCGTACCTGATACACGCCTTTATAGTCCTCCTGTTACGCAGGACGTTTGACGTATTCAAAGCACGCAACTCCTCATGTTGGATTCCGTCGATATCTCAGGTCTTAGGATCCAATCATGGAACCGCCATATGAGATTCAAGTCATGACGCTAGTCCATGTGACAATCTCATGTGGGTCAATCCAGTATTCCGTTCTTCAACGAATACCTATGACAGTGATCGTATCCAATACCTATGATCATCGCTATGATCATCAATCACACATCATACTAGTCTTATTATGTCATCATTCCCATAATGACACAAGACTAGGGAGTTTAGTATCATTCATAATGATACATGGATTTCATAACAGATCTAGTATGCAAGAACATGTAATGAATCAAATACTCTCATAAAACCATAGTAAGTATCAATACATCGAATGTATCTAAAGAAAGCTCATAGACAGTACATCATAGAGCACTAAACCAACAAACACATAACTGTCTTGTGTCTTGATAATTCTCATACCAAGTATTACATCTGCTATTCCCAAGTCTTTCATGTCAAAGTAATTTGATAACATGATTTTCATAGCTTTAATCATCTTATCACTACTACTAGAGATGATCATATCATCTATGTGAAGACAGATAATCACAAATTATGTCTTGTTACCTTTCACATATGTGCACTTGTCAATTTCGTTGACTCGAAATCCATTTGACAGCATTACGCTATCAAACTTTGCATGCCATTGTTTCGGAGCTTGTTTAAGTCCATACAAGGAATTCATAAGTTTACACACTTTTTCATCTTGTCCGTGAACTCTGCACCCTTCAGATTGAAGCATGTATACTTCTTCTTCTAGTTCACCATTTAGAAATGCAGTCTTTATATCCATCTGATGTAATTCTAGATTATGTAAGACTGCCAAGGCTATAATAAGCCTTATGGATGTTTTCCGAACGACTGGAGAGTAAACATCGAAGTAATCGACACCCTCAGTTTGCCTATAGCCTTTGACTACAAGTCTCGACTTGTATTTTTCAATAGAACCATCAGATTTCATCTTTCTTTTGAAGACCCATTTATAACCCAATGGTTTGCATCCTTGTGGAAGATCCATAAGTTTCCAAGTGTGATTTTGTCTGATTGATTCAATCTCACTCTTCACTGCTTCCTTCCGATAAGGAACTTCGGGAGATGACATAGCCTCTTGATATGTCTGTGGTTCTTTATCCGACATAAACGTTAGATAATCAGAACCAAAAGAAGTCGGTTTCTTTGCCCTTTTACTTCTTCTAGGATCTTCATCCTCTTCCTCTAATTGCTTAACGTTAGATAATCATGAATTCTTTGAGATTCCATACCACTTGGATCTAATTCTATCCGAGTCTTATAGAGAAATACATCTTAAAAAACGAAACGTCTCTTGATTCAACGACTATATTCGCATGTATTTCAGAATTATCTGACTTATACACTAAGAATCGGTAAGCACTCGAATTGTGTGCATTACCAATAAACACACAGTCTAATGTTTTTGGTCCTAACCTAGTTCATTTAGGAATAGGGATAGGAACCTCAGCCAGACAACCCCATACTCTCAAGTATTTGTATCTAGGTGATTTGCCTTTCCATAACTCGTAGGGTGTTTTGTCGAGCCTTTAATTTATGGGACACTCTGTTTAATACAAAGTTAGCAGAAATCACTGCTTCCCCCCACAAGTTCTGAGGAGATCCAGAACTTATTAACATAGCATTCTTCATTTCTTTCAGCATTCTATTTTTGCGTTCAGCAATGCCATTCTGTTCTGGCGTATAAGGGGTTGTAGTTTGATGGATGATGCCATGATCTGCGCACAATTGCGCAAAAGGCGACTCATATTCACCTCCTCTATCGCTTCTCAAAGCTTTGGTTTTCTTTCCAAGTTGATTTTCAACTTTGTTTTTATAGAGATCAAACATCTCTATTGCCTCATCTTTACTTCTCATTAAGTAGAGATAACAATATCGAGTACAATCATCAATAAAAGTAATGAAATACTTCTTTCCACCTCTGGATTGCACGTATTTCAAATCGCATACATCTGTATGTATTAATTCCAAAGGTTCAGTACTTCGCTCAATATTTTTAAATGAAGACTTAGCAAATTTTGCTTCATCGCAGATTTCACACTTATGGTCTTTATCTAATTTAAATTTTGGCAGTAGATCAAAAGACATTAATCTTTGTATAGACTTAAGATTCACATGTCCTAATCTACCATGCCATAATCTTGACTGATTCAAATAGGCAGAAGAAGTAGAAACTTTATTAATATCATTTGCGGTTATATTGTTGCCCGCATTGGTGTTACAAATGGTCAATACATTCATCTTGAACATACCATTTGCTAGATAACCTCTACCAAGATACACACCATCTTTTGACATTACAACTCTCTCAGATTCAAAAACTAGCTTAAAGCCTTCCTTTGACATCACAGATCCAGAGAGCAGGTTTTTGCGAATGTCTGGCACATGAAAAACCTCAGTGAGTGTCAGCTTCTTTCCAGAAGTCATCTTCAAAATGACTGAACCCTTGCCTTCCACTTTGGATGCAGCAGAGTTTCCCATAGAGCAGCTTTCTCCGGTGACAATGTCATAGATGGTGAACATCCATTTGCTAGCACAAATGTGGCGGGTTTCTCCAGTGTCAATCCACCATTCTCTCGGATTATCTCCGACCATGTTCACTTCTGTCACAACTGCTACGAATTCAGACTCCTCATCTTCTACTTTAGCTACATAAGCTTGGGTCTTATTCCCAATTTTCTTCTGGGCACCTTCCTTGCGATGGTAGCAATCCTTCGCCAGATGTCCAGCCTTGCCACAGACGTAGCAATTCCCCTTGAATTTATTGGAGTTGACATTCTTATCAATCTTCCGCTTTTTAATCCCTTTGGCCTTAGTCGTCTCAATGACATTTGCCTTGGATCCAAACTGCCCATTCATTTTAAGAATAGGCTGAGACTCCTGCCGAATTCTCACACGACGATGTAAATCCTTTAAAGACATATCCTTATGTTTTTGCCTCAGGTCATTCTTGAAACTCGTCCAGGATGGAGGCAATTTTTCAATCAGAGTTGCCACCTGGAACCGTTTATTTACCATGATGCCTATTCCCCCCCCCAGTTGTGGAAGATGATTTGCAATTCATCTACTTGTTCCACAACACACCTTGTATCTACTATACGGTAGTTTAGGAGCTTGGCTACCACCATTCGCCCTTGGCTAGCCTTTTCGACTCGATACTTATGATCAATCGCTTCCCAGAGTTGCTTTGCCATAACATATTTGGAGAAAACACCACACAACGAATCATCCAAACTATTCAGCACAAAGTTCCAACCATGAAACTGTTATGTTTCCATTGTTGGCAACTAGCTAGAGATTGGGCATTGCACTCCTCTGAGATTGGTTCCTCTTCAGTGGGGTACCGTGACAACTTAAGTTGTGTTAAGAAAAACAACATCTTTTGTTGCCAGCGTTTGAAAATTTTGACCCTTAAATTTTTCAGGTCTCTCAGCCGGGCCGATTGGCACAATATGATGGAATTCCTGGGATCTCTACAACGAACCTAATTCTTAAGAGATCGGTTCTAGGGTTTGCGCAGCGGATGTAAAACAAAAATTTTATAAAACCCTAAAACTTATCATGCATGATCTTATAGAAACGTTAGAACGCTTACCTCAATCGATCCGGGGCCTGTATCAATTGATATGTTCGTCCGATCACTGTAGACAGGAAGAATACCTCGCCCTCTACATGTATCCACACAGCGGAAAGGATTCCAACAGTTGGAACTCGTCTGCTAGGACTGAAGAACACGTTTTTCTTTGCGCAAGGGTTTCAGGGATTATTCTCTTAGGTTTTCTACTCTGAAAACCTCTCAAAGGAGTCTGAAAGTCGTCCCAAAGAGCTTAGGAGGCGTTCCCCAAGGTTTCTTAACCTTAAAACCCTAATTTGGGCGAGTTAGTGAAATCCCGACGTCTAGACCGATCGGTCTGGATTATTACGTGTGGACCAATCGGTCCAGGCTCTGGACCGATTGGTCTGGAACATTTTCCGGACCGAGCAACGTTTGCACGTTACCTCTAGACCGATCGGTCTGGGCTGGCTGGACCGATCGGTCTAGGCTGGCTGGACTGATCGGTCTGGCCTCCGCTCCACCGAGAAATTCTCGTCTTTTCTCGTGCGTTTGTCTTTTCCTGTGTGTGATCCTGTAGGCTCATCCGATATAGCAGTATAACCCGAAATCTCTATTTCGGTTATACAAGTCATAGGCGGTCTCTAGCAAGACACTATGACTACCTATCTCAAATAGAGTTTGTTCGTGATCTTACGAACGCTAGTGATGATTCCGACTGATGATCCTTTTGTATCACGATATCATAAGTCGAACATAAGGCATGAACATGCCACCTTATCTGATTCGACAGCTTTCTCGTTCACTAAGTTCGACTGTGTGAAATAGACGACGTTCGTCTATAGTGCGGCCACACATTTCTACAGTCTCGCTTACATGAGGGGCCCAGCGATATCTCTCTCTTTTACGAGAGGTACAAATCCCGTCTTGACTATCTACAATCCAGCACATGATTCGTTTCGTACCTGATACACGCCTTTATAGTCCTCGTGTTACGCAGGACGTTTGACGTATTCAAAGTACGCGACTTCTCATGTTGGGTTCCGTAGATATCTGAGGTCTTAGGATCCAATCATGGAACCGTCATATGAGATTCAAGTCATGACACAAGTCCATGTGACAATCTCATGCGGGTCAATCCAGTATTTCGTTCTCCAACGAATACCTATGATTGTGATCGTATCCAATACCTATGATTATCTCTATGATCATCAATCACACATCATACTAGTCTTATTACATCATTATTCCCACAATGACATACGACTAGGGAGTTTAGTACTGTTCATAACAATACATAGATTTCATAACATATTTAAGTATGCAAAACATGTAATGAATAAAACATGTAATGAATAAAACCCTACAATAATTTTATATATGGGCATAAGATCCGTATTTCACATAAGAATGAGTTGCTACACTCAGCCTTACACTATTTAGGTAGATATCTAATGTCAATCACATCCAATGTGACTCTTAGATCCTTTATGAGACTATGATAACAAATATCATTGCATACTTGTCTCATCTGTACCGTTAAATCTCAAGTCAAACTCGACAACTTAACCTAAGATAAACCATATTCAAGCTGTGGGAACCACGATTTCCCACCCTGCCTCACAAAGATAATCCGGCATGCTCAGCTTTAGCATGACCCGTGTTATAGACGATCGATGCCTTGACAAGTGCTCTAGTAATGGAAGGTACACGCTTAGCATTACATAAAAGGGATTTTCGAAACCACACTTAGATCAAGCATCTACTTTCAAGCTATAAGAAGCACCATTTCTCCATCCTGCCTCACCAAGATAGCACGGCACACCCAGCTTTGGTATGGCCCATGACATGTACGATCGAGGTCTTGACAAGTGCTTTACTCGTAGAGCTCCTAGAACTAACCGGTATCTGTGCAATGATTGTACAAATCAAATCAAGGATCAACCTTTGTTCCTTAATCAGATGTATTACAGAATCCGAATAAATCATCCATTCGATTATGTAATCCCAATCCCGAAGCTCCTACTCAATCAAGCATATCTAATATCTTGATTAAGTTACATGCATTCTTTCACTATGGACTATCCAAACGAACAAATCATGCTATTCTGAATCACAGTTGATCGGGTTAAGCAATGATTGCTCAAACCAGATGCCGAAACGAAGAACCAAAAATTTTGGTCTTACCTCGGGACGTGGACTGATCGGTCCAGACCCTAGACCGATCGATCTACGCAATCTGGTCTGATCGGTCTGGAACAGTCCAGACCTTTCGGTCCGAGACTCTAGATCGTTCGGTCTTGGCCTAGACCGATCGGTCCACACGTGGATCGGTCGATCCAGACCCATCGGTCCAACCAACACCGAGAAACCCTAGACCGGTCGGTCCAGAGGACCAGACCAATCGGTCCAGGCGAAAACGTTATCAGATCTCGTTTTCGTCGTTTCTGCCCCGTTTTAGACCCGAATTCGACCCCGTTTTCGCCTGGGAACTCAGAATTCAAACCTCTTGCACAATGCAACAATGAACAGAAAATTTGCTCTAGATCCACAATCAAATCTTGCATAGCATCAAAGCAAACACGGATTCAAACGATTCAAATCCTATAATGTGCGTGATCGGATTCTAACAAAATCATACAAAGAAAACCAGGCCTTGACACCACTGATGGAATTTCTGGGATCTCTACAGCGAATCTAATTCCTAAGAGATCGGTTCTAGGGTTTGCGCAGCGGATGTAAAACAAAAATTTTATAAAACCCTAAAACCTATCATGCATGATCTTGTAGAAACGTTAGAACGCTTACCTCAATCGATCCGGGGCCTGTATCAATTGATGTGTTCGTCCGATCACTGTAGGCAGGAAGAATACCTCACCCTCTACACGTATCCACACGGAGGAAAGGATTTCAACGGTTGGAACTCGTCTGCTAGGACTAAAGAACACGCTCTTCTTTGCGCAAGGGTTTCAGGGATTAATCTCTTAGGTTTTCTACTCTCAAAATCTCTCAAAGGAGTCTGAAAGTCGTGCCAAAGAGTTTAGGAGGCGTTCCCTAAGGTTCCTTAACCTTAAAACCATAATTTGGGCGAGTTAATGAAATCCCGACATCTAGACCGATCGGTCTGGAGCTTATTACGTGTGGACCGATCGGTCCAGGCTCTGGACTGATCGATCTGGAATATTTTCCGGACCGAGCAACTTTTGCTCGTTACTTCTGGACCGATCGGTCCACATCTTCTGGACCGGTCGGTCTGGCCTCCGCTCCACCGGAAAATTCTCGTCTTTTCTCGCGCGTTTGTCCTTTCCTGTGTGTGTGACCCTGTAGGCTCATCCGATATAGCAGTTGATCACACGATTTTTCCACCGGTCTTCTAACGTCGTGCACTCCACTTCTTCATACATTTTAGGTATTATAGGACGTTAGACGACCATGGGTAGATTCTTTTGCTTGTTTTTCCCTTGCAGGACGATTCCATGAGTATTCTCACGAGCGTGGCACGGAAGAGCACGGTTTCAGGAAGACCCGGAAAGCTTAGAGAATTCAGGCGGGTCGCCCGTTTTCATGAGCGATCGCCTGAAAATGAATAAAAACGTAGAATTGGAAATGCCTGAGAAGAATGAGCGACCGCCTGAAATTATGAGCGATCGCCCGTTTCCTGAGCGACCACCTGAAATTCTCAGTGACCGCCCGCTTGTAACTTAAAAGGAGAAAATGAGCGACATGAAGAGAAAATGAGCGACCCTAAAGAGAAAATGAGCGACCGCCTGATATCAAATCCGGCCCAGAAAGGAAAAGTCCGAATTTTGAGGTGAAAACCTAATTTTGCACTTTCATTAAAAGGGGTTTTTGAGGAGAGAGAAAGGGGGCTGCACACTTTGGAAGAGAATCACCTTAGAGAAGAGTTCTAGAGAGATTTGGAGATCAAGAGAAGCATTTTGGAGGAGAAGACGCCATTGAAGACCATTTTGAGCATTTCTTCTCGTTTTCTATGTTTCTCTACTTTGCTTTCTGTTTTGAAACCCTAGATATGGAGTAGTGACTTTGTTGTGGGTGAGGGATCCCCACTTTTGTATGGACACCTATGCTTATCTATGATGCTTTTGAGTTTTCTTCCATTTTTGTGCTTAATGCTATTGATTTGGTTGAAACCCTAATTGATATGATTGTAGAACACATTGATCATAGGGATATGGGAATGATGTTTGGAAGCAAATGTCAAATGAGTGAGTTATTCACATTGGGAGATGGCTTAACTTGCTTAGGGTTCATGATAGGGAACATTAATGCATTTAGAGATCATTTAGGCCATTGGGTGATGGGTAAATTAATTCTCTAGGTAGTGGGTTTAAGCTCGGGAGAGACAAACTCTAGAAGAACTGCTTGAAACCCCCACATGGAGGATAACCCATAGACATTGTAGCATCACTAACCGTCCATGCGATTCTTGAGGGATCCCGAATCTACAACGCCTTGAATCATCGTTTGCAACCCGTTAATTTTACTTGCTTTCTCGATTCCGATTCTTGCCATAAATCACATTTTTTATTGGATCACCTAATCTAGCTTAGAGATAGACTAATACATCCTAGTCCTCGTGTTCGACCCCGGTACTACAACTACCGTATACTTGCAGATAGTGGTACGAATCGGGTACTAAATCTAAGACTCGGTTCGTACGCATCAGACGTATAACCCGAAATCTCTATTTCGGTTATACAAGTCATAGGCGGTCTCTAGCAAGACACTATGACTACCTATCTCGAATAGAATTTGTTCGTGATCTTACGAACACCAGTGATGATTCCGACTGATGATCCTTTTGTATCACGATATCATAAGTCAAACATAAGGCATGGACAAGCCACCTTATCTGATTCGACTGCTTTCGCGTTCACTGAGTTTGACTGTGTGAAATAGAAGACGTTTGTCTATAGTGCGATCACACATTTCTACAGTCTCGCTCACATGAGGAGCCTAGTGATATCTCTGTCTTTTACGTACAATGCCGGGGAGAGGCAGAGGATTGACACATGCGGAAGGATCAACAAAAAAAAAGAAAAGAAAAAAAAATATAAAGGTTGGTCCGCCGGACCTGGACTTGGTCCGGGGCTGACCAACCTGCTCAGCCGGAGTTGGAACGCACGGAGCGGACTGAGGAAAAGTTGCGAAAAAAATATCTGACCCTAGTCTGGCGGACCAGGCAGTTGGTCCGGCAGACCGGGAATCGACAGATTACGCAACTTGCATTGTTGCAGTGTTGGGATGCGGTTTTCACCGGATTCTGGGGCCCACTTGCCGTCCAGCCGCCTCCCACGCCTCGAGGATGTTGCAAACTCGCCTATGGGCCTGGGCTTGAGCCCGACAACTCCCTATCTCGCAGCAAAAACTTCTCCCAACCCTCTGCCTTAGCCATTTTTGACAGATACAGAGGAAGAAGAGAAAAAGGGAGAAAGGGAGAGAAAGGAGACGAACCAGAGAGAAAGGAGTTGGGGAGACCAAGAGGGACGTGTCCAGACGTGTCCCGAAGCTTCTCACGTTGTGTGGAACCACGAGAAACTCGCACAAGCTCGGACAAACTCAAGAACAAGTGAGTGGCTCGAGTTGGATTTGTGTGATCTTGTTTTCAATGTGTGATGGTGCAAATCGAGATTTCCTTGCGTGTTTGAGGCTTAGAGCAGATCTAGGGATGTCAAACTATGTTTTTGTAGCATTTGGAAGCAACCCTAGATCGAAACAGATGAGAAAACTCGAAACAGAACCGAAAAATGGCGAGGAAGAAGAAGGTTCTAGTCCCGGTCTACCAGACCACGCGTGGTCAGCTCTGGACCAAGACTGGAACAAACGCACGTGAACTCAGCCGGATCAAAGGGAAGAAAGGCGGACCGAGAGAATAACACGCTTGGTCCGGGGCTGAGCAGTTCTGGTCCTCCGGACCAGACACGCCGCAGTGAGGAGCACTCCGTCTGACCGAAGAGAGACGGACCAAAGGAGAAGGAGGAGTCTGGTCCGGGGCTGACTAGTTCTGGTCCGCCGGACCAGACGTACTCCGAGAGAGTTCACCGCCTGACCAGAAGAGGTAGACCAAGAGGGAAGGAACGGGCTGGTCCGGGGCTGATCAATCTTGGTCCGCCGGAACAGACCCGAACAAAGGAAGAGGAAATTCTCCGCTTCATCCGGAAAAAGGGGAATGACCAACGGGGTTGGCTCGGGCCTGACCAGACTTGATCATGGGCAGACCAAATCCCCACCAAAGAACAAAGCTTCGCGATTGGGATCAATCGAACTGAGTTTTCGCTAGGACATTGCGTGGCGTAGTGAGATGTGTGACATTGAAATACGAGTGACCGTTGCGTGATTGTTTGCGGGTAGAATTTGCATGGCGTTAAACGGTAGCTCGGTAGGGACCGGATACCGTGATACGTATGGTTGTACTATGGGGATATTGCATGTTGTATGCCATGTGTGTAGCTTGCTCGTGCGTACGAGTTAAGCGTGTTTGTGTTTGTGGATGGTTGTGGACTCAACCATCACCATCATGGACTTGACGGGCATTTGAGACGCGTTTTAGTCGTGTGCGACACGACGGCCAACGTCATGGATTTGACGGGCGTGGACTCGCACCTAGTCATGGACTTGACTAGGGTATATGGCTGGACCCTATGGTGGACTTCATACGGATATGATTGTATTTCCGTTGTGTCATGGACTTAACATCGGTAGTCACGAGAGTGACGAGCGCAGGAGACGCGCACGATCGCATGCGATGCGATGGCCAATGTCACGCGAATGACGGGCGTGGAGGCGCCCCTAGTCTTGCCGACTGGACTAGGGTATACGGCTAAGCCCGATGGTGGACTCCATACGGACGTGATTGTGTTTGCTATTTATGTGCTTACTGTGTTCTTACTTATTGCATGTGTTTTATGGAAATATCGACTGTACCGTTCTCAGTGGGAACGGAATTTCGGGTTCAACCCGGGCTACTCACTAAGCAGTTGTGCTTAGCCCTCGTGATTTTATATTTTTCAGATCACGAGGATTACACCTAGCGCATCGGACGACGACGACCTGAAAGAGGCAACATCATGTACGGGATTTGTATTCTGAACTATGGGACTTGTATTCCCGTATTTTGTATGGTTATATTATGACTATTCGGACATGTGTCATTTTGCGATACTGATCGCGTTGTATTCCCCGCTGCTTACTCTGATTTGATTTTAAATGTTTTTGGATTTCGTAATTTTGCTTCCGCGATTTATTATTTTATTTTATATCGTCCATGTGGCACAGCCTGTATACTGTACACGGGTTACGGGTGTCACACTGAGTGTGGAGTTGGTCCGGCGGACCAATTTTGGTCAGTTCCGGACCAATCCAAGTTTACTCCGACGCTTCTTCTCTGGTTAGAGCTGATTCCGAGGCATGTGTGGTTTGGTCCGGCGGACCAAATCGTGGTCAGCTTTGGACCAACCAACTGTTTTCGGATTTTTTCGCGTTTTCTGAATTCGATTCGGTTAAGTAATGGTTACTTGACTGAGTTAATCATGATAGTTTTGGTCTATGAACTTAATTATGTAGAGGGTCTACATGAATTAAGTGCATAAAACTTAATCAAGTATAAGAGTTACTTGATTGAGTGGGAGTTTCGGGACTTAGCTTACTAAGCTGAATGGATGGTCTATTCGAGCTAAGTAACAGAGTCGGATGAAAAGTATAATGGTTATATTTTGATCAATCGAGAATAGAGCTATTACAAGTAGAGTTCTTGCCAAGACCTTAATAATTCGTGTATGGGACATGCCAAAGCTGTGCATACCGGATTATTTAAGTGAGACAGGAATTGAGAAATTGTAGTCTCTTGAAAGTAATAAGCTGCTTCTTGATAACGATAGAATCTCTCGTTATAATTTCAAGCAAATACTGCCCATGTTTTGAGCACTTGTCAAGGCTTCGATCGCCTGTGTATGGGTCATGCCATAGCTCAGCATATCGGACAATCTTGGTGAGACAAGATGGAGAAATGGTGATTCTCATATGCTCGAAAATGGTTTAGCTTGAGTTGGGTTATCAAGTTAGACTTGGACCTAACGATATAGATGGGATTAGAAACAAGCAGTAGTATAATGATACTATCTTTCCATAAAGGATCTAAGAGTCACATTAGATGTGATTGACATTGGATGTCTACGTAAACAACATAGGCTTGAGCGTCATGCAAAAACTGACTCAAGTCTATGTGAAATATGGATCTTAGCCTGCTAAGAAAATTATTAGAGGGTTATTTTTCTTAGTGGGAGTTTATCTCATATTTGTATCGAGTCATCCGTGATAGTAATTGTACTATAATTAGTATTGTACTAATTGATATTGCATATTGTGTTGCTCCGTTTATCTCTGTGGACATGGCGACAGGTGGTAGTATACCAACCGTGTCATTGCGATCTATCCTTCAGAAGGATAAGCTGACCGGGATGAACTTCTTGGACTGGTATCGGACCTCGAGAATTGTCCTCAGGAATGAGAAGAAGATGTACGTCTTGGAAGGGGCTCTTCCTCCTGAGCCCCCGACCAAAGCTGCGAGAGCCACTCGAGATGCTTGGTTGAAGCATCAGAACGACGACCTGGAAGTCTCTGGCCTCATACTCGGGACAATGTCTCCTGAACTGCAAAAGAAATTTGAGGGCGTTAACGCCTTTGAGTTGCTCGAGCAGTTGAAGACAATGTTCCAAGAGCATCCGCATGTTGAAAAGTACAACACGTTGAAGAATCTGCCTGCATGTCGTATGACGCCAGGGCAATCGGTTAGCGCCCATGTTCTTAAGATGAAGGGTGATCTTGAAGAACTTGAGTGTGATGGCTTGAGGATTGGCAGAGAGTTGGCCGCTGACCTTGTGCTCCAGTCTCTTCCGGACTGCTATGATCAGTTCATTATGAGCTATCATATGCATGGCATGGATAAGACCTTGATCGAACTGCATGGGATGCTCAAAACGGCCGAGACGAGCCTTAAAGTTGAGAAGAACGTGCTCGTTGTTTCGAAGAGTTCGAAAAAGCGGAAACGTTCCAAGGGAAAAGGCAAAGGCAAGGCAAGTGGAGCAAATGTTGCCAACAAGCCTAAGTCTAAACCTGAGAAAAGAGAATGCCATTTCTGCCATGAACTTGGTCATTGGAAAAGAAATTGCAAACTCTTCCTGGAAGATCTGAAGAAGAAGAAGAAGCTTATTGAAGCTTCTACTTCAGGTATTTACGTTATTGAAGCTAAAATATTCATTTCTTCATCCTGGGTATTGGATACCGGATGTGCCTCTCACATTTGTAGAAATGTGCAGGGCCTGAGAAGAAGTAGGACGTTGGTTCGGGGTGAAGTGGATCTACGCATCGGGAATGGAGCAAATGTTGCTGCATTGGCCGTCGACGTTTATGATTTATCTTTACCGTCTGGACTGGTTATAGAACTAAGTAATTATTACTTTATGCCTAGTATAAGCAGAAACATCGTTTCTATATTTTTTTTATTTGGATGGTTTCCGGTTTGTTATTGAGAATAAGAACCTGATGATGTTCAACGATGATATCTATTATGGTAATGGTTACCTTGTGAATGGATTGTATGTCTTGAACGATCAACCTTTCGATTCCATGTTCGTGTATAACGTAAATGCGAAGAGGTTTAAGCCGAACAACTTAAACCCAACCTATCTCTGGCATTGTCGTTTGGGCCACATCAACGAGAAACGCATACAAAAACTCCTCTCGGAAGGATTTCTGGATTCTTTCGATTATAAATCGATTGAAGCGTGCAAGTCTTGTTTGATGAGTAAAATGACAAAGTCTCCTTTTAATAGAAAAGGAGGCCGGCCGCCAGAGTGATTGGAATTCCTGAGATCTCTAGAGCGAATCTAATTCCTAAGAGATCGATTCTAGGGTTTGCGCAGCGGATGTAAAACAAAAATTTTATAAAACCCTAAAACCTATCATGCATGATCTTGTAGAAACGTTAGAACGCTTATCTCAATCGATCTGACGCCTGTATCAATTGATGTGTTCGTCCGATCACTGTAGGCAGGAAGAATACCTCACCCTCTACACGTATCCATACGTGTAGAGGGTGAGGTAATCTTCCTCCCTTTCATGATCGGACGAACTCTTCGATTGATACAGGCCCCAGATCGATTGAGGTAAACGTTCTAACGTTTCTACGATTCATACATGCAAGGTTCTAGGGTTCATATAAATTTTTGTTTTACATCCGCTGCGCAAACCCTAGAATCGATCTCTTAGGAATACGAGTCACTCTAGAGATCCTAGAAAACCCAACAGTGGTATCAAAGGCTGGTTGCTCTGTTTTGATTTCGTAGAACCCAATCACGCACGTTTTAGGATTTGAATCGTTTGAATCCATGTTTGCTTTGATTTCTATGCATGTTTGATGATTGAATCTATGGTAGATTGCATGTTTCATGTTGCATAGAGTGCAGGAGTTTGAATTTTGGATCTACAGATGAATTCGGATGAGTTTCGGGTCTGATCGGGGCTGAGAACATGGGAAAACGTGATCTGATCACGTAGACCTAACCTAGACCGTCCGTTCTGGGTGTGCCAGACCGGACGGTCCAGGGATGACGGACTGAGGTGAGACCGAAGGGTCTAGACCGTCCGTTTTGAGTCTGTGGACCGTCCGTTCTGTGGCTCAGAGTGGACCGTCCGTTCTGCTGTCATGGACCGTCCGTTCAGCCCGTTTCTCCGAGGCTGTCATGGACCGTCCGTTCTGCTGTCATGGACAACTTATTCTTATGTGAAATATGGATCTTAGTCCCATATAGAAATTTATTGTAGGGTCCAGATTCCGAAATTTTTCGTTTTCTAAGTCCGATTATGCAATCGTTGCTTAATCTGATCAACTGTAACTCAAATAGCATGATTCGTTGGTTTGGATGGTCCATAGTGAATGAATGCATGCAGCTTAATCAAGATATTAGATATGTTTGATTGAGTGGGAGTTTCGGGATTGGGATTACATAATCGAATGGATGGTCTATTCGGATTATGTACAATCGTTGCACAGAAACCGGTTAGATCTAGGAGCTGTATGAGTAAATCACTTGTCAAGGCCTCAATCGTACATGTCATGGCCATGCCAAAGCTAGGTGTGTCGTATTATCTTGGTGAGGCAAGATGGAGAAATGGTGGTTCTCACAGCTTGAAAGTAGATGCTTGATCTGAGTGTGGTTTCGAAAATCCCTAATTTATGTAATGCTAAGCGTGTACCTTCTATTACTAGAGCGCCTGTCAAGGCATCGATCGTCCGTAACACGGGTCATGCCAAAGCTGAGCTTGTCGGATTATCTTTGTGAGGCAGGGTGGGAAATCGTGGTTCCCACAGGTTGAATATGGTTCACCTTAGGTTAAGTCGTCAGGTTTTACTTGAGATTTAATGGTATAGATGAGACGAATATGCAATGATATTCGATATCATAGTCTCATAAAAGATCTAAGAATCACATTGGATATGATTGACATTAGATGTCTACCTAAATAACATAACATAGGGATAAGTGTAACAACTTATTCTTATGTGAAATATGGATCTTAGTCCCATATAGAAATTTATTGTAGGATTATTTTTCTTTATAGGGATATAGTTTGTATGTGCATCTATGTTTTCGTTGATTGATGATGGACTAGCTGGTAGTAGATCATTGGTAGAATCTGTATTTTGTTTTGTTCGTTCTATTTTGTCTTTTTCTGTAGGACATAGCGTCGACCGGTAGTGTACCGAAGTCGACGATTCAATCTATCCTTATGAAGGATAAGCCTCTGACCACGGCTTCTAGATCGATCATTGATGCTTATTGGAAGCATGTGAATGATGATCCAGACAAGTCTAGCTTGATATTTGGTAACATGACTTCGGAATTGCGTAAGCAATTAGAGGACATGGACGATTCTTTGATAGTTGATCAGTTGAATGCGTCATTCCAAAAGAAAGGTGAGAGCCATGGAAAGAGTAATATAGTAGTTGTTGGAAAGAGTTACGGCAAAAGGTAGCGTTCCAAGAGCAAGGGCAAAAGGAAAGTGACAAGCGTTGTCATTGAACCTAAGCCTAAGTCCAAGAAGGAAGAGTGTTATTTCTATCATGTTGTTGGACATTGGTATAGAAATTGCAGACTCTACCTGGAAGATCAGGAGAAGAAGAAGCTTAGAGAAGCATCGACTTCTGGTGTCTTCGTTATAGAGGCTAATTTGTTATATTTCGGTATCCTTGAATCATTAGAGAATGATTCTAAACTCCCTGGTCAGTTATCATTGTGGGAACAATGATGAATTAAGACTAGCATGAGGTGTGATTGATGCATTGGATGCATATCACGATCATGGGTACTCGTTGTGAACGAGTGACTGGATGACCCGCATGAGATTGTTACACGGACAGAGTCATGACTTGAATCTCATACATCGGTTCGTTCTTAAATCCTCAGACCTGAGATGTCTGGAGTATCTGATATGAGGAGTGGCGTGTCTTGACTGCGTCAAACGTCGTCTTTAACCGGATGATTATAACGGCGTTGATCAGATACGTTCACGAATCATATGGAGATAGTAGACATGCAATATGGGACTTGTCACCTCCTTAACAGGAGAGATATCGCTGGGCCCTCTCGTGGAAATCGGACTATGAAAACGCGTGGCCACGCTATAGATGAAGTTGCATCTATTTTATTAGTTGATTTGCCAAGACGAGAAAGCGGTTGAACTTGAAGGGTGGCTCAAACCATGCCCTTATTCAACACATGATATCGTGAGATAAAGGATCAGAACTCGAGCTGTTATTGCCTTGGTTAGATTAACTCAATTCAACGTGGGTGGTCATGGCGTCTTGCTAGAGGCTAACCATGACTTGTAGATCGAGAATGGTTCTCGAGGTTGCTGCCATTGCGAATGGGCCTACAGGGTCACACACCATTAGGAATGGACTTATATGTGAAGTATTGAAAAGGAAGACTTGGATTTGGTCGAACAAACGGTTTTTCGGATCAAATCAGAGTGTCGGGACGAATTCAGCCTTCTGACCCGGACTAAGTTGGTATTTGACTCGGACCGAGTCAGTTCCATGCGAGTCGAAGCCCAGAAAGTGTTTTGGGCTTGGCTGATGTTTTGACTCGGACCGAGTCAAAGTTTTGACACGGACAAAGTCAATACTCAATGGGCCGAGTCAAGAGTTGACAATGGGCTTGGGCTGATTCGTTCTGACTCGATCGAGTCAGAGTTCTGACTCGGACCGAGTCAATACTCGGAAAAAGTCTCTTTTCACAAGGATTAGGGTTTCTAACTTATAAGGAGGTGTTGGACGCCGTCCTAAGAGTAGAACTCACTTTCAGAACCCTAAGACATAGCAAAAACTCAGAAGAAATCGTTTCTTTAATAGTTCTAGCTCCCAAGGTTAGATCTCACTTCATATACTTCACAGATCCTAGCAGATCGGTTCCAAAAGCGTTTGGAATCCTTCCCGTCGGTGTGGATACGTGTAGAGGGACTGTAACTTCAGTCCTAGGTGATTAAACAGGCCCCGGATCGACTCCTACTTCCGTTTCTTCAGGAAGGAGGTAAGTATTCGATTTCCACGGTGATATACACGATCTGTTCGGGTTTTGTAGGTTTGGTTCATGTGACGTTTTACTAGGTTTAGATCTTTCTTTCGCTGCATGAAACCTAGTAAATCAAACCCTAGATCGATATGATCGCATGCTAGGAACCCGTAGCGAAACCTAACAGTGGTATCAGAGCATGGTTCTCTGTATATCGTCGTGCTTGTCGCATGCCTATATGAATTTTAATGGTTAAAATTGCATGATAGGCTTGATCTATGCATATTTAATGATGTTATGATTGTTATTTGATGTATGGATGAGTTTGGGGTCGAAGACGGCTTGCTGGGCATCAAATTAGGGTGAAAACCTAGATTTCGTGGCCTGAATGTGTCTCCCAGAGTTTTGACTCGGACAGAGTCAGAGTTTTGACTCGACCGAGTCAGAATGACAAATCAGAGTTTTGACTCTGGCAGAGTCAAGTGTTGACTCGACAGAGTCAGAACAAATCAAAATCGAACAGACTTGACCTCAGAGGCTTCTGACTCGGACCGAGTCAAGTGTTGACTCGGACCGAGTCAGTACAGAAGGTTGTCTTATTCGTCACGTTTTGGTTCGGACTGATTTGGGGAGATTTCGGCTTCTGACTCGGACCGAGTCAGTTCGTCAGACTTTGTTAGATACAATTGTTGCATCGTTTCAAGTGTCTAAGCCGAGATTCTGATTCTACCGATATGATCGGAACAGCTTGATTGAACTGACTTGAATTCAGTCAAGATTTCATTGTGTTCAAGTCACATATACCTCATGAAATCTCAAGCTATTACCGCCCATTAGTAGAGCAACTGTCAAGGCCTCGATCGTCATGGTTACGGGTCATGCCCTAGCTGAGCGTGCCTGATTATCTTGGTGAGGCAGTATGGAGAAATCGTGATTCTCATAGCTCGAATATGGTTGAGCTTGAATTGGGTTATCAAGGCGGACTTGGACCT
>NW_010965093.1:153173-157132 GCF_000463585.1 Tarenaya hassleriana
GAGCACGTTCCACGATCTGTAGCACGTTCAAGTTGAATGAGTAGTTCTATCGATCTCTTACTTCGACCGTTTTGTATATTTACTAGATTTTCATCACGACTAAATAATAGTAACCAATACAAAGAGTGCTTTTAATAAATATTGGTCGTAGTGATAATTTGCAAGGAGCAGTCGTCGATCGTAAAGTAGGATGAGTAGTCATATCAAACAGTTGTAGATCGTAAAGTTCAATACGACAATTTTACGATTCACTTAACCATAGCTAGAGGTATCAGAGTTTTGACTCGGACAGAGTCAAGTGTTGACTCGACCGAGTCAGAACGAACCAAAATGAAGACTTGGCTTTACAGACTTCTGACTCGGACCGAGCCAGTTTTGACTCGGACAGAGTCAGTACAGAAAGTTGTTCGGTTGTCAAGTTTTGGTTCAGATTGATCTGTAGATGATTTCGGCTTCTGACTTGGACCGAGTCAAGTATTGACTCGGACCGAGTCAGTTCGTTAGACTTTGTTAGATGCAATTGTTGCATCATTTCAAGTGTCTAAGCCAAGATTCTGATTCTACCGATATGATCGGAACAGCTTGATTGAACTGACTTGAATTCAGTCAAGATTTCATTGTGTTCAAGTCACATATACCTCATGAAATCTCAAGCTATTACCGCCCATTAGTAGAGCAACTGTCAAGGCCTCGATCGTCATGGTTATGGGTCATGCCCTAGCTAAGCATGCCTGATTATCTTGGTGAGGCAGTATGGAGAAATCGTGATTCTCATAGCTCGAATATGGTTGAGCTTGAATTCGGATATCAAGTCAGACTTGGACCTGATGGTAAGGATGGCATGAGGAACATGCAGTGATAGCGTATCACTATCCCATACTCACCTAGGAATCACATAGGATGTGATTGACAATGTGTTGTCTACCTAAATAGCATGTTTTTGAGCGTCATGCCCTAGCTGACTCAAAAGCATGTGAAATATGGATCCTAACTCACTTAGAAACTCATTGAGGGTGTTTTTCTTAGTGGGAGCCTGTCATATTGCATCTATTGTCTGTGTTAGTATGTGTACTAAGCGGCTTGCATATTTTCTGTCTGTTTGTCTGTCTTTTTATGTAGAACATATCTGTTGCAGGAATCTGTTTTATCTCACCATGCGATCTATACTTATGAAGGATAAACCTCTGACCACGGCTTCTAGATCGATCATTGATGCTTATTGGAAGCAAGAGGATGATGATCTGGACGTATCCAGCTTGATGCTTGGAAAGATGTCTTCGGAATTGCATGAGCAATTAGATGACATGGACAATTCATTGATGGTTGATCAGTTGAATATGCCATTCCAAGAGAAAGATGGGAGCCAAGGGAAGAATGATATGGTGGTTGTTGGAAAGAGTTCCAACAAAAGGAAGCGTTCCAAAGGTAAGGGCAAAAGGAAATTGACAAGTGTTGTCACTAAGCCTAAGCCCAAACCCAAGAAGGAAAAGTGTTATTTCTGTCATGCCATTGGGCATTGGTACAGAAATTGCAGACTCTACCTGGAAGATCAGAGGAAGAAGAAGCTTACAAAAGCTTCGACTTCTGGTATCTTCGTTATAGAGGCCAACTTATGTACTTCTTCATCATGGGTATTAGATACATAAGTTGGCCTCTATAACGAAGATACCAGAAGTTGAAGCTTCTGCAAGCTTCTTCTTCCTCTGATCTTCCAGGTAGAGTCTGCAATTTCTGTACCAATGCCCAATGGCATGACAGAAATAACACTCTTCCTTCTTGGGTTTGGGCTTAGGCTTAGTGACAACACCTGTCAATTTCCTTTTGCCCTTACCTTTGGAACGCTTCCTTTTGCTGGAACTCTTTCCAACAATCACCATATCATTCTTCCCTTGGCTCCCACCTTTCTCTTGGAATGACACATTCAACTGATCAACCATCAATGAATTGTCCATGTCATCTAATTGCTCACGCAATTCCGAAGACATCTTTCCAAGCATCAAGCTAGACAAGTCCAGATCATCATCCTCATGCTTCCAGTTATTTTGTACTTGTCACCAGCAGGAACATCATATCGATTTCATGTTTAGACTCGGATGGTTTCAGATTTATTATTGAGAACAAATGACTGTCCATTTATAGAGGCGATTTATTCTACGGTAAGGGTTACCAATTTAATGGCCTTTATGTTTTGGAAGATGAACCATCTGGATACAGGTCGATCTATAATGTTAGTACCAAGTGGTTTAAGCCGAACGACTTAAACCCGACCTATCTCTGGCATTGTCGACTTGGCCACATCAACGAGAAACGCCTAGCGAAGCTTCATTCTGATGGACTTCTTGATTTTTTTGATTGTGAGTCAATTGAATCATGCGATTCCTGTTTGATGGGAAAGATGACAAAATCTCGTTTTTCTAGAAAAGGAGAACAGGCTACAGAGTTGCTAGAACTCATACATAGTGATGTATGCGGTCCTATGAGCTCGTCCGCTAGAAGAGGTTATCTGTACTTTGTTACATTTACTGATTATTTCAGTAGGTACGGTTATGTCTACTTGATGAGACATAAGTCTGAAACGCTTGAATTGTTCAAGACTTTCAGAAACGAAGTGCAGAACCAACTTGGCAAGAGGATCAAGTTGCTTCGATCTGATCGAGGTGGCGAGTATATGAGCCAAGAGTTCACTGACTATCTGGCAGATTGTGGGATTGTCTCACAGCTGACTCCAACTAGAACGCCACAGTGGAATGGCGTGTCTGAGAGGAGGAACCGGATCCTATTAGATATGGTACGGTTTATGATGAGTCAGGTCGATCTTCCTAAATCCTTTCGGGGTTATGCCTTAGAAACGGCAGCGCTTATACTGAATAAATGTCCAACAAAGTCTCTTTTCACAAGGATTAGGGTTTCTAACTTATAAGGAGGTGTTGGACGCCGTCCTAAGAGTAGAACTCACTTTCAGAACCCTAAGACATAGCAAAAACTCAGAAGAAATCGTTTCTTTAATAGTTCTAGCTCCCAGGGTTAGATCTCACTTCATATACTTCACAGATCCTAGCAGATCGGTTCCAAAAGCGTTTGGAATCCTTCCCGTCGGTGTGGATACGTGTAGAGGGACTGTAACTTCAGTCCTAGGTGATTAAACAGGCCCCGGATCGACTCCTACTTCCGTTTCTTCAGGAAGGAGGTAAGTATTCGATTCCCACGGTGATATACACGATCTGTTCGGGTTTTGTAGGTTTGGTTCATGTGACGTTTTACTAGATTTAGATCTTTCTTTCGCTGCATGAAACCTAGTAAACCAAACCCTAGATCGATATGATCGCATGCTAGGAACCCGTAGCGAAACCCAACAGTGGTATCAGAGCATGGTTCTCTGTATATCGTCGTGCTTATCGCATGCCTATATGAATTTTAATGGTTAAAATTGCATGATAGGCTTGATCTATGCATATTTAATGATGTTATGATTGTTATTTGATGTATGGATGAGTTTGGGGTCGAAGACGGCTTGATGGCGCATCAAATTAGGGTGAAAACCTAGATTTCGTGGCCTGAATGTGTCTCCCAGAGTTTTGACTCGGACAGAGTCAGATTTTTGACTCGACCGAGTCAGAATGACAAATCAGAGTTTTGACTCTGGCAGAGTCAAGTGTTGACTCGACAGAGTCAGAACGAATCAAAATCGAACAGACTTGACCTCAGAGGCTTTTTTCTCGGACCGAGTCAAGTGTTGACTTGGACCGAGTCAGTACAGAAGGTTGTCTAGTTCGTGACGTTTTGGTTCGGACTGATTTGGGGAGATTTCGGCTTCTGACTCGGACCGAGTCAGTTCGTCAGACTTTGTTAGATGCAATTGTTGCATCTGTTGGGGAATCTACGGGTTCCTAGCATGCGATCATATCGATCTAGGGTTTGGTTTACTAGGTTTCATGCAGCGGAAGAAAAATCTAAACCTA
>NW_010965093.1:158330-159543 GCF_000463585.1 Tarenaya hassleriana
CATGATTGTTATTTTGTACCTGCTATCAGTAGGAACATCATATCGATTTCATGCTTAGACTCAGATGGTTTCAGATTTGTTATTGAGAACAAATGTCTGTCCATTTATAGAGGCATTTTATTCTACGGTAAGGGTTACCAGTTTAATGGCCTTTATGTTTTGGAAGATGAACCATCTGGATACAGGTCGATCTATAATGTTAATACCAAGTAGTTTAAGCCGAACGACTTAAACCCGACCTATCTCTGGCATTGTCGACTTGGCCACATCAACGAGAAACGCATAGCGAAGCTTCATTCTGATGGACTTCTTGATTTTTTTGATTGTGAGTCAATTGAATCATGCGATTCCTGTTTGATGGGAAAGATGACAAAATCTCGTTTTTCTAGAAAAGGAGAACAGGCTACAGAGTTGCTAGAACTCATACATAGTGATGTATGCGGTCCTATGAGCTCGCCCGCTAGAGGAGGTTATCTGTACTTTGTTACATTTACTGATTATTTCAGTAGGTACGGTTATGTCTACTTGATGAGACATAAGTCTGAAACGCTTGAATTGTTCAAGACTTTCAGAAACGAAGTGCAGAACCAACTTGGAAAGAGGATCAAGTTGCTTCGATCTGATCGAGGTGGCGAGTATATGAGCCAAGAGTTCACTGACTATCTGGCAGATTGTGGGATTGTCTCACAGCTGACTCCAACTAGAACGCCACAGTGGAATGGCGTGTCTGAGAGGAGGAACCGGACCCTATTAAATATGGTACGGTTTATGATGAGTCAGGTCGATCTTCCTAAATCCTTTTGGGGTTACGCCTTAGAAACGGCAGCGCTTATACTGAATAAATGTCCAACAAAGTCGGTTCAGAAGACTCCATATGAGATATGGACTGGGAAGCGTCCCAGGTTAGCATTTATGAAGATTTGGGGATGCGACGTTTTTGTGAAACGTCTGGCTTCCGATAAGCTATCCGCCAAGTCTGATAAATGTATATTTGTGGGTTACCCTAAGGAAACTAAAGGGTACTGGTTCTACAACCCATCTGAGAACAAAGTGTTTGTTGCTCGTAATGGATTCTTCTTGGAGAGAGAGTTCGTCTCCAACAGAGTTAGTGGGAGTAGAATAGATCTCGAAGAAGTTCGAGAACCATAAATAGTCGAAGAACCAAGTGAACAGGTCGAAACAGTTCAACCTGTATCACAAGTTGTTGAGACAG
>NW_010965093.1:160408-161224 GCF_000463585.1 Tarenaya hassleriana
CTACTTTGCAAGGAGTAAAATCCTGGCTAGGATCGGTCTTTTCGATGAAAGACTTAGGAGAAGCCGCCTACATTATAGGAATCAAGATCTATAGAGATAGATTGAGAAAGCTTCTTGGACTAAGTCAGAGTACATGCATTGACAAGGTCTTGAATCGGTTCAAGATGCAAGACTCAAAGAGGGATGCCTTGCCAATGGGACATGACATGGCTCTTAGCAAGACTCAGTGTCCAAAGACACATGATGAGCAAGAGCGCATGAGTAGGATTCCATATGCCTCGGCAATTGGATCCATCATGTACGCCATGTTGTGTACTCGCCCGAATGTATCATATGCATTGAGTATGACTAGTAGATATCAGTCTACACCAGGTGAGGCTCACTGGATTGCGGTCATGAACATCCTTAAGTACTTGAGAAGGACTAAGGATTTGTTCTTGGTGTATGGCGGATTGGAAGATGAGCTCGCTATAAGTGGTTATACCGATGCTAGTTTCCAAACCGACAGAGATGACTTCAGATCGCAGTCAGGTTATGTTTTCTGCCTGAACGGTGGGGCTATCAGTTGGAAGAGTTCCAAACAGCCAACCGTGGCAGATTCGACTACAAAAGCCGAGTACATAGCAGCATCGGATGCAGCTAAAAAAGCTGTTTGGATCAGGAAATTCGTGGGAGACCTGGGCGTCGTTCCTAGCATTGCAGATCCCATTGTGTTGTATTGTGACCACAATGGTGCGATTGCGCAAGCTAAGGAACCCCGGTCACACCAGAGATCCAAACACATACTCAGGCGATTTCACTTAATCAGAGAAATCA
>NW_010965093.1:161531-164254 GCF_000463585.1 Tarenaya hassleriana
AACGAGTGACTGGTTGACCCGCATGAGATTGTCACATGGACAGAGTCATGACTTGAATCTCATACAGCGGTTCGTTCTCGGATCCTTAGACCTGAGATGTCTAGAGTATCTGATGTGAGGAGTGGCGTGTCTTGACTGCGTCAAACGTCGTCTTTAACCGGATGATTATAACGGCGTTGATCAGATACGTTCACGAATCATATGGAGATAATAGACATGCAATACGGGACTTGTCACCTCCTCAATCGGAGAGATATCGCTGGGCCCTCTCGTGGAAGTCGGACTATGAAAATGTGTGGCCACGCTATAGATGAAGTTGCATCTATTTTATTAGTTGATTTGCCAAGACGAGAAAGCAGTTGAACTTGAAGGGTGGCTCAAACCATGCCCTTGTTCAACATATGATATCGATGAGACAAAGGATCAGAACTCGAGCTGTTATTGCCTTGGTTAGATCACCTCTGACTCAATTCAACGTGGGTGGTCATGGCGTCTTGCTAGAGGCTAACCATGACTTGTAGATCGGGAAAGGTTCTCGAGGCTGCTGCCCCTACGAATGGGCCTACAGGGTCACACACCATTAGGGATGGACTTATATGTGAAGTATGGGAAAGGAAGACTTGGATTTGGTCGAACAAACGGTTTTTCGGATCAAATCAGAGTGTCGGGACGAATTCAGCCTTCTGACTCGGACGGAGTCAGTATTTGACTCGTACCGAGTCAGTTCCATGCGACTCGAAGCCCAGAAAGTGTTTTGGGCTTGGCTGATGTTTTGACTCGGACCAAGTCAAAGTTTTGACTCGGACAAAGTCAATACTCAACGGGCCGAGTCAAGATTGACAATGGGCTTGGGCTGATTCGTTCTGACTCGACCGAGTCAGAGTTCTGACTCGGACCGAGTCAATACTCGGAAAAAGTCTATTTTCACAAGGATTAGGGTTTCTAACTTATAAGAAGGTGTTGGACGACGTCCTAAGAGTAGAACTCACTTTAAGAACCCTAAGACAGAGCAAAAACTCAGAAGAGATCGTTTCTTTAATAGTTCTAGCTCCCGGGATTAGATTCCACTTCATATACTTCACAGATCCTAGCAGATCGGTTCCAAAAGCGTTTGGAATCCTTCCCGTCGGTGTGGATGCGTGTAGAGGGACTGTAACTTCAGTCCTAGGTGATTAAACATGCCCCGGATCGACTCCTACTTCCGTTTCTTCAGGAAAGAGGTAAGTATTCGATTTCCACGGTTATATACACGATCTGTTCGGGTTTTGAAGGTTTGGTTCATGTGATGTTTGACTAGGTTTAGATCTTTCTTCCGCTGCATGAAACCTAATAAACCAAACCCTAGATCGATATGATCGCATGCTAGGAACCCGTAGCGAAACCCAACAAGCTTCTGTAGTAGAATCTGCAACGGTCGCTTGCTTAAAACTCTTCCAGCTAATAGCGCCTCCGTTCAAGCAGAAAACATAGCCAGATTGCGATCTGTAGTCATTCGGGTCTGACTGAAAACTAGCATCGGTGTAACCCTTTACAGGAGCTCGTCTTCGACCCACCGTACACCAAGAACACATCCTTTGTTCTTCTCAAGTACTTCAGGATGTTCTTGACGGAGATCCAGTGTGACTCACCTGGATCTGACTGGTATCTACTCGTAATGCTCAATGCTAGGATACATCTGGTCGAGTACAAAGCATGGATATATGGTGGATCCAATTGCCGAAGCATATGAGATCCGATCCATGCGTTCTCGCTCATCTGGTATCGTAGTATTGGGTTTTCCTGGGATCTCATGAGCGAATCCTATTCCTAAGAGATCGGTTCTAGGGTTTGCGCAACGGATGTAAAACAAAAATTTGATAAAACCCTAAAACCTATCATGCATGATCTTGTAGAAACGTTAGAACGCTTACCTCAATCGATCCGGGGCCTGTTTCAATTGATGTGTTCGTCCGATCACTATAGGCAGGAAGAATACCTCGCCCTCTACACGTATCCACACCTCGGGATGAATTCCAACCTTTGGAACTTGTCTGCTAGGACACGAATCTTCTATTCGATGATGTGCTTTGAGAAAGAGAGATAAAGATCACTTCTTCAACCCCTTAGACTCTCTAAAAGGGTCTAAAAAGTTCTCTAGGTCGGCCCCCTAGTGTTAGGGTTCTATTTCTCCTCTTATTCAAGTGATTAACCCTAGATCCGGACTTTTAAAATTAAATCTGAACCCCAGACCGAACGGACTGCTTAGTAGTCCGTTCGGTCTGGACACTTGGTCCGTTCGTACCAGTTTCATAATTGGGTCCATTCGAACTAATGGGTCAGTCCGTTCGGTCCAACATTTGGTCCGTTCGTACTAAGCTCTCCAGTCCGTTCGGTCCAACAACTTGGTCCGTTCGGACTAGATGCTCCAGTCTGTTCGGTCTACTCCTAGACCGGACGGTCCAGACCACTTATCCAGATTTCTCGACGTTTTCTCGTGCATTTCTCCTTCCCTGCGTGTGTGAACCTGTAGGCTCATTCGATATAGCAGTATAACCCAAAATCTCTATTCCGGATATACAAGTCATAGGCGGTCTCTAGCAAGACACTATGACTACCTATTGATCGTATCAAATACCTATGATCATCTATGTAATCATCAATCACACATCATACTAGTCTTATTATGTCGTTATTCCCATAACGACACAAGACTAGGGAGTTAAGTATCATTCATAATGATATAT
>NW_010965093.1:164863-165169 GCF_000463585.1 Tarenaya hassleriana
GAGAGGTACAAATCCCGTCTTGACTATCTACAATCCAGTACATGATTCGTCTCGTACCTGATACACGCCTTTATAGTCCTCCTGTTACGCAGGACGTTTGACGTAATCAAAGTGCGTAACTCCTCATGTTGGATTCCGTAGATATTTCAGGTGTAGAAATGTGTGGCCGCACTATAGACGAACGTCGTCTATTTCAGACAGTCGAACTCAGTGAACGAGAAAGCAGTCGAATCAGATAAGGTGGCTTGTCCATGCCTTATATTCGACATATGATATCGTGATACAAAAGGATCATCAACCGGAATC
>NW_010965093.1:169636-171803 GCF_000463585.1 Tarenaya hassleriana
GCCAGCGATGATTCCGTTTGATGATCCTTTTGTATCACGATATCATATGTCGAATATAAGGCATGGACAAGTCACCTTATCTGATTCGACTGCTTTCTCGTTCACTGAGTTCGGCTGTCTGAAATAGACGACGTTCGTCTATAGTGCGGCCACACATTTCTACAGTCTCGCTCACACGAGGGGGCCAGCGATATCTCTCTCTTTTACGAGAGGTACAAATCCCGTCTTGACTATCTACAATCCAGTACATGATTCGTCTCGTACCTGATACACGCCTTTATAGTCCTCCTGTTACGCAGGACGTTTGACGTAATCAAAGTGCGTAACTCCTCATGTTGGATTCCGTAGATATTTCAGGTCTTAGGATCCAATCATGGAACCGTCATATGAGATTCAAGTCATGACGCTAGTCCATGTGACAATCTCATGCGGGTCAATCCAGTATTTCGTTCTCCAACGAATACCTATGATTGTGATCGTATCAAATACCTATGATCATCTATGTAATCATCAATCACACATCATACTAGTCTTATTATGTCGTTATTCCCATAACGACACAAGACTAGGGAGTTAAGTATCATTCATAATGATATATGGATTTCATAACACATCTAGTATGCAAGAACATGTAATGAATCAAATACTCTCATAAACCATAGAAAGTATCAATACAACAAATGTATCTAAACAAAGCTCATAAACAGTACATCATAGAGCACTAAACCAACAATCTCCCACTTGCTCTAATCATGAACTGCTAAACATCTAATGCCCATATCCCTAACATGACCCTCATGCTTCGACGAAGGGAGAGGCTTCGTCAACGGATCGGCAATGTTGTCATCTGTCGACACCCTGCAAATGTGCACGTCTCCTCTGTCTATGATCTCCCTGATAAGGTGAAACCGTCTGAGTATGTGTTTGGATCGTTGATGAGATCTGGGTTCTTTCGCTTGTGCGATCGCTCCATTGTTGTCACAATACAGAGCAATGGGGCTATCAGCACTAGGAATGACACCCAAGTCTCCAACAAACCTGATCCAAACAGCTTCCTTTGCCGCGTCCGTTCAAGCAGAAAACATAGCCAGACTGCGATCTGTAGTCATCCGGGTCTGACTGGAAACTAGCATCGGTGTAACCTCTTACAGCGAGCTCGTCTTCCGACCCACTGTATACCAAGAACACATCCTTAGCCCTTCTCAAGTACTTCAGGATGTTCTTGACGGCGATCTAGTGTGACTCACCTGGATCTGACTGATATCTACTCGTAATGCTCAACGCGTAGGATACATCCGGTCGAGTACAAACCATGGCATACATGAGATCCAATTGCCGAAGCATATGGAATCCGGTCCATGCGTTCTCGCTCATCAGGTGTCGTAGGACACTGACTCTTGCAGAGAACTGTGCCACTGCTCATCGGTAAGGTTCCTTTCTTGGAATCTTGCATCTTGAACCGTTTCAAGACCTTATCAATGTAAGTACTCTGACACATCTCCTAGGTCCTTCATAGAAAACTGCGTTCCTAGCCAAGACTTAACGTCTTGCAAGGTAGGAACGTCATTCCCTATAAGGAGAATGTCATCCACGTACAGCACTAGAAATACAACTGTGCTCCCACTGTCCTTCTTGTAAACACATGGCTCGTCTTCGTTCTGTGAGAAACCAAACTTTTTGATTGTCTCGTCAAAACGAAGGTTTCAGCTCCTCGAAGCCTGCTTCAGTCCATAAATGGATCTCTGAAGCTTGCACACCATCCTCGGGTTCCTTGAATTGACAAGACCTTCGGGTTGTGCCATGTACACATCCTCGGACAAGTTCCCGTTAAGGAACGCGGTCTTGACATCCATTTGCCATATCTCATAGTCGTAATATGCGGCTATGGCAAGTAGGATCCTGATGGACTTCAGCATAACTACGGGCGAAAAGGTCTCATCATAGTCAATACCATGAATCTGACGGAATCCTTTCGCCACAAGTCGTGCCTTATATGTGTGCACGTTGCCATCCATGTCGGTCTTCTTCTTGAAGATCCACTTGCATCCGATGGGTTTTACCCCTTCAGATGCATCAACCAGAGTCCATACTTGGTTGTCTGACATGAATTGCATCTCGGACTTCATAGCCTCGCGCCATTTTTCGGAGTCCGGATTCGCCATTGCCT
>NW_010965093.1:172503-173965 GCF_000463585.1 Tarenaya hassleriana
AAGGACTTCGGAAGATCTGTCTGACTCATCATTGACCGAATCATGTCTAACAGTGTTCGGTTCCTCCGTTCAGACACGCTGTTCCATTGTGGCGTTCCAGGAGGAATTAATTGTGATACAATACCACAATCAACCAAATAGTCAGTGAACTCTTGGGTCATATACTCGCCACTGCGATCCGATCAAAGTGTCTTGATCGTCTTGCCAAGCTGGTTCTGTACTTCGTTTCTGAAAGCCTTGAACATTTCAAGTGTTTCAGACTTATGTCTCATCAAATAGACATAACCGTATCGACTGAAATCATTAGTGAACGTAACGAAATACAGATAACCTCCTCTAGCTGGACAGCTCATTGGTCCGCATACATCACTATTTATCAGATCCAATAACTCTGTCGCTCTCTCTCCTTTCCCCTTGAAAGGATGCTGTGTCATCTTGCTCATCAATCAAGACTCGCAAGATTCAAGCGACTCAAAGTCAAATGAATCCAGAAGACCTTCAAAATGAAGTTTCTGTATGCGTTTATCGTTTATATGGCCTACACGACAATGCCAGAGGAAGGTCGAGTTTAAGTCGTTCGGCTTAAACCGTTCTCACGCTATAGATGGATGATGTCGAGTCCGAAGGCTGATCATTCAAGACGTATAAACAATTAACTAGATAACCATTACCATAGTAAATATCGTCTCGATAAATCATCAAACTCGAGTTCTCAATAACAAATCGAAAACCATCCAAATCCAGACATGAAATAGAAATAATGTTTCTGCTAATCGAAGGCACATAGCAACAATTACTAAGTTCTAAAATCATAAACGCCAACACACAATGCAGTAACTCTTGCTCCATTTCCGACGCGTAGATCCGCTTCTCCCTTAGCCAACATCCTACTTCTTCTTAGTCCCTGCACATTTCCACAAATGTGTGAGGCACTGCCAGTATCTAATACCCACGAAGATATAGTATAGATGTTAGCCTCTATAACGTGGATACCTGAGGCAGAAGCTTCACCAAGCTTCTTGTCCTTCAGATCCTCTAAGTAAAGGTGACAATTACGCTTCCAGTGTCCAAACACTCCGCAGTAATGACAGTCACCCTTATCGGGTTTAGGCTTAGACGTAGAGGCAACTTTTGCCTTTTTCGTCACCTTTTTCTTGGCTTTACCCCTCCGCTTCTTGCTGGAGTTTTTCTCCACAGCAAGCACAGTCTTGGGCACCACGATATCCTGCTCAGCCGATTTCACCATCCCCTGCAGTTCGGCTAAGCTCTTAGTCATCCCGTGCATATGGTACTGCATCACGAACTGGTTATAGTCCTCGGGTAATGACATCAGGATCAAGTCTGCAACCAAGTCACCATCGAGGTTCACTCCCATACGCTCAAGTTCCTCAACATGAGCTCGCATTTTGAGGACGTGGGTGTTGACAGAGCTGCCTCTCGGCATCTCCGTCTTCACTAGAGC
>NW_010965093.1:174234-182290 GCF_000463585.1 Tarenaya hassleriana
GCAGGCTCTGGTGGTAGAGCCCCTTCCAGGACGTACGACTTCTTATCGTGCTTGAGAACTATTCTCAAGTTACGATACCAGTCTAAGAAGTTCGTCCCGGTCAACTTATCCTTCTCAAGGATAGATCGCATCGTCAAACTCGGTACGCTACTGGTTGACGTCATGTCCTACAAAAGAGACAAAACACATAACGAACAAAACAAATGCAGATTCTAACAATGATCTACTACCAGCTAGTCCATCATCAATCATCGACAACACATTAATGATCTACTACCACCTAGTCCATCACCAATCAATGATAACATAATGCATATACAAGCTATATTCCCATAAAGAAAAATAACCCTACAATAATTTTCTATATGGGACTAAGATCCGTATTTCACACAAGAATAAATTGTTACACTTATCCTTATGCTATTTAGGTAGACATCTTATGTGAATCACATCCAATGTGACTCTTAGATCTTTTATGAGACTATGATATCGAATATCATTGAATACTCATCTCATCTGTACCATTAAGTCTCAAGTCAAACCTGACAACTTAACTTAAGGTAAACCATATTCAAGTTGTGGGAACCACGATTTCCCGCCCTGCCTCACAAAGATAATCCGGCACGCTCAGCTTTGGCATGACCCGTGTTACGGACGATCGATGTCTTGACAGGCGCTCTAGTAATGGGAGGTACACGCTTAGCATTACATAAATAAGGGATTTTCGAAACCACACTTAGATCAAGCATCTACTTTCAAGCTATGAGAACCACCATTTCTCCATCTTGCCTCACCAAGATAATACGGCACACCCAGCTTTGGCATGGCCCATGACACGTACGATCGAGGCCTTGACAAGTACTTTACTCGTAGAGCTCCTAGATCTAACCGGTTTCTGTGCAACGATTGTACATATCAAGGATCAACAATTATTCCTTGATCAGATGTATTACATAATCTGAATAGACCATCCATTCGATTATGTAATCCCAATCTCAAAGCTCCCACTCAATCAAGCATATCCAATATCTTGATCAAGTTACATACATTCATTCACTGTGGACCATCCATAAGAATGAATCATGTCTATTTGAGTTACAGTTAATCAGATTAAGCAACGATTGCGTAATCGGACCTAGAAAACGAAAAATTCGGAATCTGTGCTTCGCACCGTCCGTTCCAAGTGTGGAACGGACGGACCAGCCTCCTAAAACTGCTGGAACGGACAGTCCATAAGGTGAGAACGAACGGTCCACAAAACATCACGGAACGGACGTTCCATGATGCTGGAACGGACGGTCTGACACTCAGACTGTCCGGTCCAGATTCGCAGTCCGATTTCTCCCGTTCTACCCAAGGATTGTCTGTTACCCCAGGACCGTCCGTTCCGGAAACCTAGAACGGACGGTCTACGGTTAGGTCACGTGATCAGATCATTTCCGGAACGGACGGTCTACGGTTAGGTCACGTGATCAGATCACGTTTTCCCGCGTTCTCGGCCCCGATCAGATCCGAAACTGATCCGAATTCTTCTGTAAACCCAAAACACGAACTCCTGCACTCTATGCAACATGAAACATGCAATCTACACTAGATTCAATCATCAAACATGGATTCAAACAATTCAAATCCTAAAACGTGCGTGATCGGATTCTACGAAATCAAAACAGAGCAACCAGGCTCTGATAGCACTGTTGGGTTTCCTGGGATCTCATGAGCGAATCCTATTCCTAAGAGATCGATTCTAGGGTTTGCGCAGCAGATGTAAAACAATAATTTAATAAACCCTAGAACCATGCTTCTATGAATCGTAGAAATGTTAGAACGCTTACCTCAATCGATCGGGGGCCTATATCAATTGAAGGATTCGTCTGATCACGAAAGGGAGGAAGAATACCACGCCCTCTACACGTATCCACACCTCGGGATAGATTCCAACGGTTGGAACTTGTTTGCTAGGACCCGAATCTGCTATTCGGTTTCACGCTTCGAGAAAACGAGACTTGGATCACCTTTCAAAACTCTTGGATCTCACCAAAAAGTCTGTAGAAAAGTTGTAAAGTCGGCACTCAAAGTCTCTTTGTTTATTAGGGTTTTTAATCTCCTTCTTATAAGGTGATTTAACCCTAATTCGGTCTAATTTTCGAAAAATCCAAAGCCTGGAACGGATGGTCCAGAAATGCACGTGGACCGTCCGTTCTAGCACGTAGAACGGACGGTCTGCCATTAGTGGACCAACCGTTCCAGACCTTCTAGAACGAACAGTCCGTTCTGGACCGTCGGGTCTGGACCTGGCGGACCGTCCGTTCCGGACTTCTGGTCCGTCCGTTCCAGACCCTTCCGTCTTGGTTTTTCTGTCGTGTTCTCGTGCGTTTTGTCCTTCCCTGTGTGTGTGACCCTATAGGCTCATTCGATATAACAGTATAACCCGAAATATCTATTCCGGATATACAAGTCATAGGTGGACTCTAGCAAGACACTATGACTACCTATCTCAAATAGAGTTTGTTCGTGATCTTACGAACGCCAGAGATGATTCCGGTTGATGATCCTTTTGTATCGCGATATCATATGTCGAACATAAGGGATGGACAAGCCACCTTATCTGATTCGACTGCTTTCTCGTTCACTGAGTTCGACTGTCTGAAATAGACGACGTTCGTCTATAGTGCGGCCACACATTTCTACGGTCTCGCTCACACGAGGGGCCCAACGATATCTCTCTCTTTTACGAGAGGTACAGATCCCATCTTGAGTATCTACAATCCATCAATGATTCGTTTTGTACCCGATACATGCCTTTATAGTCCTCCTGTTACGCAGGACGTTTGACGTATTCAAAGCACGCAACTCCTCATGTTGGATTTCATAGATATCTCAGGTCTTAGGATCCAATCATGGAACCGCCATATGAGATTCAAGTCATGACGCTAGTCCATGTGTCAATCTTATGCGGGTCATTCCAGTATTCCGTTCTCCAACGAATACCTATGATTGTGATCGTATCCAATACCAATGATCATCTATATGATCATCAATCACACATCATACTAGTCTTAGTATACAGCATAGTGATGTTCATAACAATACATGGATTTCATAACATATTGAAGCATGCACAATACGTAATGAACCAAACATCATCCATAAACTATAGAAAGTGTCAATACATCAAATGTATCTAAGTAAAGCTCGCAAACAGTACATCATAGAGCACTAAACCAACACGTTGGTCCGAGAGCAGGTCCGCAGCGGTCTCTAAAGCGTAGCCCCAAAAGGACTTTGGAAGATCTGTCTGACTCATCATCGACCGAACCATGTCTAACAGTGTTCGGTTCCTCCGTTCAGACACGCCATTTCACTGTGGCGTTCCAGGAGGAGTTAATTGTGATACAATTCAACAATCAACCAGATAGTCAGAGAACTCTTGGCTCATATACTCGCCACCACGATCTGATCGAAGTGTCTTGATCGTCTTGCCGAGCTGGTTCTGTACTTCGTTTCTAAAAACCTTGAACATTTCAAGTGTTTCAGACTTATGTCTCATCAAATAGACATAACCATATCGACTGAAATCATCAGTGAACGTAACGAAATACGGATAACCTCCTCTAGCTGGATAGCTCATTGGTCCGCATACATCACTATGTATCAGATCCAATAACTCTGTCGCTCTCTGTCCTTTCCCCTTGAAAGGATGCTTCGTTATCTTGTCCATTAAACAAGACTCGCAAGATTCAAGAGACTCAAAGTCAAATGAATCCAGAAGGCCTTCATGATGAAGCTTCTGAATGCGTTTCTCGTTTATATGGCCTAGACGACAATGCCAGAGGAAGGTCGGGTTTAAGTTATTCGACTTAAACCGTTTAGTACTCATGTTATAGATGGATGATGTCGAGTTCGAAGGCTGATCATTCAAGACGTATAAACCATTCACAAGATAACCATTACTATAGTAAATATTGTCTCGATAAATAATTAAAGTCGAGTTCTCAATCACAAATCGAAAACCATCCAAATCCAGACATGAAATAGAAATGATGTTTCTTTTAATCGCAGGCACATAGTAACAATTACTCAATTCTAAAACAAGTCCAGAAGGAAGATGCAAATCATAAATGCCAACACACAATGCAGCAACTCTTGCTCCATTTCCAACGCTGATAACTCCTATTTTTCTCTGTATTTCTAGAGCGTTTTTATAGGATTTAGACGAGAATCAGATACATTTGTAGGCATTAAAGGCGTGTTAGGCTACGAAACTCGGTTTGGTTGTGTTTTTATAGGATTACAGGTCTCGGATGCGATTTGGAGCAAGACGGAAGCAATCTGGGGATAAAAGGATGAAAGAGTCAAGAATTTTCCGCCTTGACTCTGATCACACGGGTTTTTCACCGGTTTTATAACGTCGTGCATCACAATTCTTCTCACATTCTAGGCATCATAGGACGTTAGATGGCCATGGATAGGTTGTTTTGCTTGTTTTTCCTTGCAGAAAGACTCCACGATGAATCCTCACGAAGCGGGCACGGAAGAACAAGAATTCGAGAATGCTCGGGAAGCTCAGACAAAATGAACGACCCGCCCATTTTATGGGCGGTCGCTCATTTTGTGAGCGGTCGCTCATTTTATGAGCGGTCGCTTGTTTTTTCGCGTGTCAGAGGAAAATGAGCGACCCGCCCGAAAACTGAGCGACCGGAAGAAAAATGAGCGACCCGCCTGAAAAATGAGCGACCGCCTGAAATCAAAATCGGCCCAAAAAGGAAAAGCCCATATTTTGAGGAGAAAACCTAATTCTGAACTTTCACAAAAAGGGGAGTTAGAGGAGAGAGAAAGGGGGCTACACACTTTGGAGAAAAATCACCTTGGAGAGGAAGAAAAGAGGGATTTTGGAGATCAAGGAGGATAGGAGAAGAAGAGGACTATCATTGAAGACCATCTTGAGCATTTCTTCTCCTTTTCCATGTTTCTTCATTTTGCTTTCTGTTTTGAAACCCTAGTTATGGAGTAGTAACTTTGTTGTGGGTGAAGGATCCCCACTTTTGTATGGATACCTATGCTTAATCTATGATGTCTTTGAGTTTCTTCCATGGGTTTGATGTTTTGTGCTTAATGCTATTGATTTGGTTGAAACCCTAATTGATATGATTGTAGAACACATTGATCATAGGGATATGGGAATGATGTTTGGAACCAAATGTCAAATGAGTGAGTTATTCACATTGGGAGATGGCTTAGCTTGCTTAGGGTTCATGATGAGGTACATTAATGCATCTAGAGATCATTTGGATCATTGGGAGATGGGTGAATCGATCCTCTAGGTAGTGAGTTTAAGCTTGGCAGAGACAAACTCTAGAAGAAGTGCTTGAAACCCCCATATGGAGGATAACCCATAGACATTGTAGCATCATTAACCATCCATGCGATTCTTGAGGGATCCCGAACCTACAACGCCTCAAACCATCGTTTTACAAACCGTTAATTTTACTTGCTTGATCTTCTTTTCATATTTACATTTTCACAAACACCTTATAAGCAATATTTTCCATCACCTTTGATCTAGTTTAAGAATGGATTAACACAACCTAGTCCTCGTGATTGACCCCGATACTACAACTACCGTATACTTGCGGATAGTGGTACGAATGGGGTTACAAATTTAGAACTCGGTGCGTGCGCATCAATAGGTGCCAAATTCTCGCTCTTTTCGACGTCCATATAAGCTTTGTATATCACTGTTTCGACGAATGAATCGCATCGTGTTTACGTTTTGCAGGGCGTGTTGGTATCCACACAGGACGGTCGAGGGATAGCCAAATGATTATAGACAACGATTTCGGTATTGTAGAGGTTAGTCTGTCCAGCAAATTTGACCTTCGTCAATGGAAATCAGATTCTTTTTCCTCACGCATTTGATACCATTCGGGTTTGGTTAGCGTTGAATTCATAAATGTCGTATCAAATTTTGGATTGAGGGATTTAATTGTGTTTAGATTTGTGTGTGCAGGATGTATGTGATGGTTGTTGGTCTATATCATATCCATACGGAGATATACCTCTAATACTCTTCAGGGACATATTAGAAATCTGGCGTACACCTTTATCCTACATCTTTTCGCGATTCATCTATTTCTTTGTCTTTAGTTAGGTGGGATTCTACACGTTTATATTCTATATTTTATTGTATTTATTCAATAAATATATTTGTAAATTATAAATGATATTCTTTTAAATAATGTATCTGCATATTATACTTTTAAGTTACAAGAAATTCTCCTTCAACCTAACACCAGTCTCTACAATCTTCGACATAATGACTTACATGTTAAAGTGTTAAATCTCAAAAGTGGAGTTCTACCTACCAACTAAATGTACAAATCAATGTCTTTTAATTTAAGGAAACTATAAAATTATAAATGATATTCCATATATACATGTATATATATACACATATATATTTTATTATTTATTTTATAATTTTATTTATTCATTTATTTTATTTATTATTGAGCCAAACTCTATCTCGACATGGGGTGAGATGGAAGAACAATTCCTTATGCAGTACTACTCCCCTACCAAGACTCAACATGCGAGGAATCGGATTAATGCTTTTGTGCAAGAGGATGGGGAGAATCTCCATGATGCATGGGAACGCTTCAAGGAATATCAAAGAATGTGTCCTCACCATGGAATGGAAAGAGACTACCTTCTATCCATCTTTATCCATGGGTTGAAGGATGATACCCGGTCTTGGATTGACGCAGCATGTGGAGGTGACATATATGACATCCCTTTCCAAGAGTTAGAGGAGACAATTGCAAAACTGGCCAAGGGATGCAGCCATACGTCCAACGAATTCAGTAGGAGAAGCTCGGTGAAAGGAGATGTGGAGAAAACGCAGCTCTTAAGGCAGTGTTGGCCGACCTTGCTGAGATAAAAGTTCAACTCGCCAATGCTAAACAAGTAGCTGCTGTGGAGGATCAAAATTTAGCGCAAGTTCAACCGGGTATGTACATGGTTGATCAAGAAGCGGAAGAAGTCAACTATGTCGGTCCAAACCAATACACTCATCCATCCAACCTATACAACCCGGGATTGAGGAATCATCCCAACTTCTCCTACAAGAACACGTCGAATGCGCTAAATCCTCAACCCGCCTTCCAACGGAACAATCAAGGACCTCCGGGTTTTCAATCAAAGTATCAACAACAAGGTCAAGGGAGTCAAGGTTATCAAGGGAATTCCAACTATAGACCACAGCAAGTGCAACCCAAGGAGCAAGACCCGGACATCAAGGATATGCTATTCCAAAGCCTCCAAGGTCAAAAATCACAAGGAGTATCCATTGGGGGCATTGAAAATGAGCAAGTTGCATTCAAGAAGCAATTGGAAGGAGTACAAGCTCATTTGAAAATCTTGGACAATCAAGTTGCCCAACTTGCGTCTTCCTCCTCATCGAGACAGCAAGGCATGCTCCCCGGGAAGAACGAGGTGAACCCTCGTGAGCACATCAATGCAGTGGAGCTAAGGAATGGGAAACAACTTCCGGAGATCATCCCCCCAATGGTTGAGAAGACATCGCCTCCAAGGTTAACAAGAGAGAAAAAAGGAAAATCTGTAGAGGAAGACACTCCTAAGGTGCAAGAACAGGAGAAAGAACCAGCCTACATTCCTCCACCACCCAAGGTACCCCCGATACCCTTTCCCTCTCGCTTAAAGAAATTTAATGAGGACAGCCAATTTGGAAAGTTTGCGGAAATGCTGAAGAAGATGGAGATTACAATGCCTTTCCATGAGGCAATCCTCCAAATGCCCTCATACGCGAAATTCCTCAAGGATATTTTGACGAAGAAGCGGGTAGTGGAAAAGGAGACTGTAGCATTGAGCACCGAAATTAGCGCAGCCATCACAAAGCATGAACTTCCCCCGAAGATGTCTGATCCGGGAAGTTTCTCTATACCGTGCAAGTTGGGAAACATTGAGATTGATAGGACACTATGTGATCTTGGAGCTAGTGTGAGTTTAATGGCGCTATCCATCTACAAGAAGTTGAACA
>NW_010965093.1:182773-185136 GCF_000463585.1 Tarenaya hassleriana
CCATCGGATCAACCTTGGTTTAGCATCCTTCTTCGTGAGTAAGTACCTTAAGGCGGCGTGATCCGTGTAGATGATGACCTTAGAACCCACCAAGTATGATCTAAATTTCTCGAAGGCAAATACTACAGCAAGGAGCTCTTTCTCCGTGGTGGAGTAGTTCATTTGAGCGTCATCGAGCGTAATGTTTCCCATCTTTCTTTTGTCCCAATACGGCCCCGACCGCGAAGTCGCTAGCATCACACATTAACTCAAAAGGGATACTCCAATCTGGGGGTTGAATGATCGGAGGTGAAACTAGTGCCTTCTTCAATATTCCAAATGCCTTGTGGCACTCCTCATTAAACTCAAACGGGACGTCCTTGCCCAAAAGCGCAGTCAAGGGTCTCGCTATCTTCGAAAAATCTTTGATGAATCTCCTGTAAAATCCGGCGTGACCCAAGAAACTTCTGATCCCTTTAACGTTGGTCGGTGGCGGTAACTTCTCAATCACTTCCACTTTCGCTCTATCCACCTCTATCCCCTTGTCCAAAATCCGATGACCAAGTACAATGCCCTCTTGCACCATAAAGTGGCATTTCTCCCAATTCAAAACCAAGTTCGCCTTGAGACATTAGGTATGTCTTCCTTGGCTCAAATTCTACTTATCTTGTTATCGTTAATGATGCATTAGATGAGGATCAAGTAGAAAAACTTACCAAGTTGCTTAGGCAATATAGGGAAGTCCTAGGTTACACTCTAGGAGACATTAAGGGTCTTAGCCCCTCTCTTTGCATGCATCGCATACATTTAGAGGATGATACCAAATCGTCAATCGAACATCAACGTAGGCTAAACCCGAACATGAAAGAAGTGGTCAAGAAAGAGGTCTTGAAATTGTTAGATGCGGGTATCATTTACCCAATTTCGGATAGCTCTTGGGTTAGCCCGGTGCAAGTCGTACCTAAGAAGGGAGGAATCACGGTCGTTCCAAATGAAAACAATGAACTCATACCGGCTAGAACTGTTATGGGATAGAGAATGTGCATTGATTATCGAAAACTTAACACAAACACCCGTAAGGATCACTTCCCCCTTCCATTCATTGACCAAATGTTAGAGAGACTTGCACTGCATTCTTATTTTTGTTTTCTCGATGGTTACTCCGGTTTCTTTCAGATTCCTATCCATCCGAGTGACCAAGAGAAAACAACATTCACATGCCCTTACGACACTTTTGCATATAGACGCGTGCCATTTGGATTGTGCAATGCACCCGCAACTTTTCAAAGATGCATGATGGCTATTTTCTCCGATGTCATTGAAGACATTATGGAGGTGTTCATGGACGATTTTTCCGTCCATGGACCCTCCTTTGATGCGTGTTTAACCAATCTCCATCGAGTGTTAGACAGGTGTCTCAAGGCGAACTTGGTTTTGAATTGGGAGAAATGCCACTTTATGGTGCAAGAGGGCATTGTACTTGGTCATCGGATTTCGGACAAGGGGATAGAGGTGGATAGAGCGAAAGTGGAAGTGATTGAGAAGTTACCGCCACCGACCAACGTTAAAGGGATCAGAAGTTTCTTGGGTCACGCCGGATTTTACAGGAGATTCATCAAAGATTTTTCGAAGATAGCGAGACCCTTGACTGCGCTTTTGGGCAAGGACTACTTTATTTGAAGATGGTGATGGTGCAAATACATTCCGTGCTTTTAACCCAACTCAAGCCGAAGAAACTTATTCAATGGTCCACAAGGCATTTGGAATATTGAAGAAGGCACTAGTTTCACCTCCGATCATTCAACCCCCGGATTGGAGTATCCCTTTTGAGTTAATGTGTGATGCTAGCGACTTCGGGTCGGGGCCGTATTGGGACAAAAGAAAGATGGGAAGCATTACGCCATACACTACGCAAGTCGAACGCTCGATGACGCTCAAATGAACTACTCCACCACGGAGAAAGAGCTTCTTGCTGTAATATTTGCCTTCGAGAAATTTAGCTCATACTTGGTGGGTTCTAAGGTCATCGTCTACACGGATCACGCCGCCTTAAGGTACTTGCTCACAAAGAAGGATGCTAAACCAAGGTTGATCCGATGGGTGTTGCTTCTGCAAGAGTTTGATCTGGAGATCCGCGATAGGAAAGGAACGGAGAATACAGTGGCGGATCATCTATCGAGATTGGAAATACCCGAAATTGTACCAATAGATGATTCACTAAGGAAAGAACACATCTTATCCTTGGAAATCAAGAACATGACCCCTTGGTATGCGGACTACGTCAACTATTTGGTTGCCAAGGTGGTACCCCCGGAGCTAAGCTACAACGGGAAGAAAAAGTTCTTCCACGATGTTAGAGACTACTTTTGGGATGAACCTTTCTT
>NW_010965093.1:185268-197673 GCF_000463585.1 Tarenaya hassleriana
ATATATTTCGACGAACTCTAAACATCTTTGGATGCACTCTAAGTCTGTTTGGACGCACTCTAAATATGTTTCGGAGAAATGAGGCACCACAGAACTTTATCTTGGAAGTGGAACCATTTGACGTATGGGGAATAGATTTTATGGGACCGTTTCCATCATCTTGTGGTAACCTATACATTCTTGTGGCAGTGGACTATGTGACGAAATGGTAGGAGGTACTTGCTAGTCCGAAGAATGATTCAAGCACTGTGTCACGGATGTTCAAAAGAGTCATATTTCCTCGGTTTGCAGTCCCAAGAGTGGTGATAAGTGATGGAGGAGCACACTTTGTTAATAGAGTGATTCAGAGAATATTGACTAAATATGGTGTTCACCATAGAGTAGCAACTCCCTACCATCCCCAAACGAGCGGTCAAGTAGATGTCTCTAACCGAGAGATCAATTAAATTTTGGAGAAAACAGTGGCCAAGTCAAGAAAGGACTGGGCTTTGAAGCTTGAGGATGCGGTTTGGGCCTACAGAACGACATTCAACACGCCTATCGGGATGACTCCATTTCAACTCGTTTATGGGAAATCTTGCCACCTACCGGTTGAGTTGGAGCACAAGGCATATTGGTCGATTAAGGCGTTGAATTACGACTGGAAAACCGCAGCGGAAAAACGAGTGCTAGAGCTCCATCACCTAGAGGAAATTCGTTTGGACGCATATGAAAACGCGCAGATTTACAAGGAGCGGGCCAAGAAGTGGCACGATCGGCATATCCTCAATCGAAACTTCCAACAAGGTGACCTCGTTCTTTTATTCAATTCTCGACTAAAACGTTTTCCAGGAAAACTGAAATCAAGGTGGTCGGGACCTTCATCATAAAGAACGTTACATCTTATGAAGCGGTAGAACTCGACAACGGAAAAGGCGGAACTTTCATGGTCAACACTCAAAGACTCAAGCCATACAATCCAGGGAGTATTAGACCAGAAGGAGGTACCTCTGTACTCTCCCTCTCTTTAATTGATTGAACCGCATTTCGGTCTAGCTACGACCTTAACTAGCAACCCGGTTCATACCGGGATGTACATTCTTCACCTTCTTTGTTTCTTTTCTCTTTTCTTAATCAAGTCTCCAAAATCTCTTCGTAACAACCTCTTTTATCAGATACAACACGAGTGCGAGGAAAGATCCGTTTTGCGTCGAAAAAAAATAAAAAAAATGGGGGTAACGAGCAGTCGCCCATTTTTTGGGCGACCCGCTCGTTTTTTCTGAGCAAAAATGCAAAATGATCGAGCGATCGCCCATTAAACGAGCGACCGCCCGTTATAAAAAAAAAAAAGAAAATGGCCGAGAAAGAAGAGAACGAGCGGTCGCCCATTTTTTTTGGGCGACCCGCTCGTTTTCTCTGGAAAAAAAATCACCGAGTTCAACCTCCTCATGGTCCCTCTACACTTCATGATGCACAACCGGCTTGAAGTCGCTGACGTAGCCTCAAGAGTCCTCCTCCATATGCATTCGGTACTCTCTTCCGACCTTGACTCAATTTGTTTTGGAGGTATAATCACTTTGATTGCGGTAGAGTAGGAATTAACCTCGGGCCATATGTACACGACACCATACATGGAGACACGATCAACTTCATCCATCTCGTAGAAAATGGCCTAGCCAAGGAACAAGAAGGCGAGATATTGTGGAAATTCGTGGGCACCGAGGGCATGTACCGATCATTCAACATGTCATACTATGTGCTACCCCACTGACAGAAGAAGGCATACGATTCGACGTCTCATCAGACCTCAGCACAGATTCCGGACAAGAGTCTTCATCCCACGGGTCCTGCTAAAGGCCCGCTCGGTCCCCTCTCTCAACTCTCACTCCTTTGCATTCATTTTAGCTAACATCACATAGAATTGTAGTTCTCTCACATTGCATAGGTTTCATGGGCTTACGACATCCGCAAAAGAGAAATTGGAATGCAACTCCACCTCATCGAAAAAGGTAACACACTCACCCCTTTCATTCCATTCCTTATTTCTCCTTTGGAATCTCTCCACTAGCCGAGAGTCAACACCGTGGACGGTGTTTGATTCAAGTCTGGGGGGAAGGAATGCACTAACGCACATCGTACCCATGAACCCTACACATCATGCATCATTTGCACTAAGTAGAGGTTACGAACCAAGCACGAAACGTCTCCCTAAAAACTACCATTTGACCTCTAAGTTAGGAAGCCTATAGGAAGCAACAAGCCCTAGGAAACACGATGCATCCTGACACTCCTCTGTCATCATCTCGTTAATAACAATTATTCGGGGACATGAGTGCGTCGAAAATGAAGGCTCGAGTCTAAGTTGTGGGACAAGGACACAAAAAGAAAAAAAAAAGAGAGTGAACTCATCAAATTCCAACGTCCTAGAAGCCCGGGATTGCATCATATGAAAAAAAGGGAAAGAAAGAAAAAGAAAAAGAACACAAAAACACGAATAAAAAGGAAAGATATGGGGCAAGAGAAAACATTGAAGTTATAGGCTAATTGACTTTTGGGGTTTTCATTTGGGATGTGTTTAGGAGACATGCTTGACAAGTAGGAACTATTTCATCCTAGACCGCAGGAAGCAATAAAAATCCCATTGATAAGATTTCGCTCGAGTATTGGAAAAGATAGAGTATACCAAACCCGATTTCATTCGTAGCGACTTTAACCCTTACAACCAATCCACTCAAAACCCCCACTTGTTATCCGACTGTATCTTATCACCCCTTGGATAGTTTTATAAGTGCACATTTACTCGAGGACGAGCAAACCTCAAGTCTGGGGGGATTTGATCACACGGGTTTTTCACCAGTTTTATAACGTCGTGCATCACAATTCTTCTCACATTCTAGGCATCATAGGACGTTAGATGGCCATGGGTAGGTTGTTTTGCTTGTTTTTCCTTGCAGGAAGACTCCACGATGAATCCTCACGAAGCGGGCACGGAAGAACAAGAATTCGAGAATGCTCGGGAAGCTCAGACAAAATGAGCGACCCGCCCATCGGGTCGCTCATTTTGTGAGCGATCGCTTGTTTTTTCGCGTGTCAGAGGAAAATGAGCGACCCGCTCGAAAAATGAGCGACCGGAAGCAAAATGAGCGACCCGCCTGAAAAATGAGCGACCGCCTGAAATCAAAATCGGCCCAAAAAGGAAAAGCCCATGTTTTGAGGAGAAAACCTAATTTTGAACTTTCACAAAAAGGGGAGTTAGAGGAGAGAGAAGGGGGGCTACACACTTTGGAGAAAAATCACCTTGGAGAGGAAGAAAAGTGGGATTTTGGAGATCAAGGAGGCTAGGAGAAGAAGAGGACCACCATTGAAGACCATCTTGAGCATTTCTTCTCCTTTTCCATGTTTCTTCATTTTGCTTTCTGTTTTGAAACCCTAGTTATGGAGTAGTGACTTTGTTGTGGGTGACGGATCCCCACTTTTGTATGGACATCTAAGCTTAATCTATGATGTCTTTGAGTTTTCTTCCATTGGTTTGATATTTTGTGCTTAATGCTGTTGATTTGGGTGAAACCCTAGTTGATATGACCATAGAACACATTGATCATAGGGATATGGGGATGATGTTTGGAACCAAATATCAAATGAGTGAGTTATTCACATTGGGGGATGGCTTAGCTTGCTTAGGGTTCATGATGGGGTACATTAATGCATCTAGAAATCATTTGGATCATTGAAAAATGGGTGAATTGATTGTGTAGGTTGTGAGTTTAAGCTCGGGAGAGACAAACTCTAGAGGAAGTGCTTGAAACCCCCAATTGGAAGACAAACCCTAGGATATTGTAGCATCACTAACCGTCCCGAACCTACAACGCCTCAAACCATCGTTTACAACTCATAAATTTCATTTGCTTGTTTGATCTTCTTTTCATATTTACATTTTCACAAACACCTTATAAGCAATATTTTCCATCACCTTTGATCTAGTTTAAGAATGGATTAACACAACCTAGTCCTCGTGATCGACCCCGGTACTACAACTACCGTATACTTGCGGATAGTGGTACGAATGGGGTTACAAATTTAGAACTCGGTGCGTGCGCATCAGACTCGGCCAGAGTCAACCACGGAAATTTGGTCGAGTCAACATGCTGAAAATGGCCCAATTCAAGCCTGTTACGAAGAGACCGAGTCAGAACGTCCGAGTCAGAACACCCCGAGTCAACATGCCCGAGTCAGAAGGCCCGAGTCAGAAGATTGGGCTGGGCCGAATTCTTAAGAGCCCCGTTTTGACTCGGTCGAGTTAGCGTACTGACTCGGTCCGAGTCAAAACCCAGAAAAAGCCCAGATTCGAATTTTCAGAGTTTGAACGGGAGTAGGACTTCGCGAGCGCTACTGATGTCGCAAATCTAGGTGTATAAATTTGGTCAAGTAATAATATCCTAGACTCAACAATTAACCGCAAGTGTACGGATCGTGTGTAGCAACTAGGGTAGAACACAGGGACAACAAGTAAACAACTGAATCAGATTCCAATCCAGATCTAGATCTAGAGAAAATATGAGGATGATGAGAATGTATCAAAAGCAAATAATAAAAACAAACGATAAACTATCAATGGCAAAACACTGCAGGCTTCAGGATTGCTTTACATGCAAGGGTCTTTCAAAAGATGCAAACTTAGTGGTTTATCTATTCGATTCAGGGAATTCAAGCTCTAAAGTAGAGATTAACCCTCTCGAGTCTAACCTCACTATCCAGGCTTTATCCTACTAATCTCTCGATTCAATAGTCTAAAACCCTGGATGCATGAACGAACGCTATCATAATCCCTAGGCAAATATTCATCTCTCAATGCAATACCTATTCTATTTATTGAATTAGTTCCAGGTTAGAATCCCATATGTCTATATGAATTAAAACCCTAAGTTCATTCAACCAAGTGACCAACGAGATCAAAAGCATTAAGAACAACTCAATAAACCGAATAGAATAAATAAAACCACAAAGTCTGGAATTAGAAACCAAAGATCCCTACATAGCAAATCCCTAATCTACAGCAAAAGAACTACTCGCTAAACATCGAGACGTCAGGGTTCATATCAATACAACAAAACATCGTAAAATAGAAGGAAAGATGAACGCTTAGTCGATTTCTCGGCTTCGTGAACTCTGTCTTCTACTCCGATCTCTTGCTTCCTGATAATCACCCCCTTTTCTTGTGCTCTTGGTGTGTTTTCTGATAAAAGTCTGAATGAATTCGACCTCGGAGGCTAATCCTAATTATCTCCTCTTTCTTTTGGGAAAATTTGAAAAATTTCCGGATTTTAAGTGACCCGATCGTGTCTACATAAGTGACACGATCGTGTGACTTTGCAGTTTTGATGAACTTCACGAATTTGCTCATAACTTTCTGCTCCGACATCGGATTTTGGTGATCCTGGCATCTATGCGTAGATATCGAAGAGAACTTTCCAATGATATAGAGAATGCATAATTTTGACTTGTAGAGTGAAAGTTATCGGACTTGTAAGATCTGACATTTTCTGAGCTTCACGTTTTCCTTGGAAACACTCCAAATGTTTCCGTTTCATCCGTGATGTTCCGCAGTCCATGTTTTCCACTCTTTTTGCTCTTTTTATTAATGAAAACCTGTTTAAACACCAAAGAACACAACCATGCAATATCGAAACCAATAGAGTGAAATACGCTAGACATCCTATATCAAAACGTCACCCAAAATACATGTTATCAAACTCCCCCAGACTTAAACCTTTGCTCGTCCTCGAGCAAATTCTTCGTGAAAAACGATCTGAAAAAGGAGGGTGAGACAATGACATAACTCAAAATGATAATCGAGAGCGAAACCTCTATCCGACATAGATCCCCGTGAACAATGATCAAGTCTATTTAGTATGATCTCCCTCTCTAAAGGATAATCTTTCCTAGCCATGGGATCTATACCGCTGCCTAGAACCAATCCAAGAACTTCAATCATCTACCAAGCATGTTTCTCGAACCTATTACACCATTCTACCTAATCGTATCTAGTCTATGCTTTCAGCATTCATTCTTTTTCTCCTTTTTTTTTCATCTAGCTAGACTTTCTCTCTTTTTTTTCTAGCATCTCGGGTTCCTAGGACGTTGAAGTTGAAGGGTTCCTATGTTGGGTTTTCCTGGGATCTCAAGAGCGAATCTAATTCCTAAGAGATCAGTTCTAGGGTTTGCGCAGCGGATGTAAAACAAAAATTTTGATGAAACCCTAAAATCTATCATGCATGATCTTGTAGAAACGTTAGAACGCTTACCTAAAACGATCCGGGGCCTGTATCAATCGAAGAACGCGTCTGATCACTATAGGCAGAAAGAATACCTTGCCCTCTACACGTATCCACACGGCGGAAAGGATAGAGTTTGTTCGTGATCCTACGAACGCCAGTGATGATTCCGTTTGATGATCCTTTTGTATCACGATATCATATATCGAATATAAGGCATGGACAAGCCATCTTATCTGATTCGACTGCTTTCTCATTCACTGAGTTCGACTATCTGAAATAGACGACATTCATCTATAGTGCGGCCACACATTTCTACAGTCTCGCTCACACGAGGGGCCCAGCGATATCTCTCTCTTTTACGAGAGGTACAAATCCCATCTTGACTATCTACAATCCAACACATGATTCGTGTCGTACCTGATACACGCCTTTATAGTCCTCCTGTTACGCATGACGTTTGACGCAATCAAAGTACGCAACTCCTCATGTTGGATTCCGTAGATATCTCAGGTCTTAGGATCCAATCATGGAACCGTCATATGAGATTCAAGTCATGACGCTAGTCCATGTGACAATCTCATGCGGGTCAATACAGTATTTTGTTCTCCAACGAATACCTATGATTGTGATCGTATCCAAACACCTATGATCATCTATATGATCATCAATCACACATCATACTAGTCTTATTATGTCATCATTCCCATAATGACACAAGACTAGGGAGTTAAGCATAATTCATAATGATACATGGATTTCATAACACATCTAGTATGCAAGAACATGTAATGAATCAAATACTCTCATAAACCATAGAAAGTATCAATACATCAAATGTATCTAAATAAAACTCATAAACAGTACATCATAGAGTACTAAACCAACAATCTCCCACTTGCTCTAATCACGGACTGCTAAACATCTAATGCCCATATCCCTAACCTAATCAATTTTTTTTTTCGATTTTGTTTATTGGATAACCCGACCCACAACTTAGACCTGAACCATCAAACCGATGCACTCGTGTCCTCGAACGATTTTTGTTGACGAGATAATGACAGCGGAGTGTCGAGATGCTCACTATCTTTTTCTGCAAATGAAGAAATAAAAATGTATTTGATAACAAAATTTACCTATTTCAGCAAACATGGGAAAGGTTCTTATAGAAACTTTTCTACTTGGCTAGACAACATCGGTCCCATGGGTTCCAACCAATGATTTCTATCCCACAAACCATTCTAGATAATTCTAAAGGTCAAGCAATCAATTCAACAAAACATAACCACGTTCAACGGATCACAATGTTTTCATGACGTTTCTACTCTCTCATGCCATAGATCATCATATCAATGCTCAAAACGGTTTTATGCACGTGATTTTATATGTCCTAAACACTATATGAGAATGCGCAATCCTAACAACAAACTATATGATCCTAATGCATCCTATATGCACATGCAACTAAAAAGTGAAAATAAAAGACAAAAATGCATGCAGTTCTACTGTATATGGATATGGTTTGGCGTTAGATGAATCCTCCCCCAGACTTGAACTGGACACCGTCCTCGGTGTCAATTCTCGTCTAGTAGAGGCTGGTTGATTTCCTGGGATCTCTAGAGCGAATCCTATTCCTAAGAGATCGATTCTAGGGTTTGCGCAGCGGATATAAAACAAAAATTTAATAAACCCTAGAACTATGCTTCTAATGAATCGTAGAAATGTTAGAACGCTTACCTCAATCGATCCGGGGCCTATATCAATCGAAGAACACGTCTAATCACGAAAGGCAGGAAGAATACCTCGCCCTCTACACGTATCCACACCACGGGATGGATTCCAACGGTTGGAACTTGTCTGCTAGGACTCGAATCTCTATTCGATTTTGTGCTTCGAGAAAACGAGACTCTTCGGTTTTCAAACTCTTTGGATCTCACCCAAAAGCTCTCTCAAACCTCTGAAAGTCAGAACCAAAAAGTCTCTCCCAAACCTCTGAAAGTCGGCACCAAAAAGTCTCTCTCGAATTAGGGTTCTAATCTCTTTCTTATAAAGTGATTTAACCCTAATTTCAATTTAATTTTTGGAAAACCGGAACCTGAAACGGACGGTCCGGAATTGCACGTGGACCGTCCTTCCAGTAAGGCAGAACGGACAGTCTACGTTTAGTGCGGACCGTCCGTTCTATCATCATAGAACGGACGGTCTGCGTGTTGTCGTGGATTGTCCGTTCTGCTTCCCAGAACGGACGGACCACCCATCCGGACCGTCGGGTCTCGACCCGTCCGACTCGGTTTTCCGTCGTTTTCTCTCGTGCATTTGTCCTTCCCTGCGTGTGTGACCCTGTAGGCTCATTCGAATAGAGTTGGTTCGTGATCTTTACGAACGCCAGAGATGATTGCGGTTGATGATCCTTTTATATCTCGATATCATATGTCGAACATAAGGCATGGACAAGCCACCTTATCTGATTCGACTGTTTTCTCGTTCACTGAGTTTGACTATCTGAAATAGACGACGTTCGTCTATAGTGCGGCCACACATTTCTACAGTCTTGCTCACACGAGGGGCCCAGCGATATCTCTCTCTTTTACGAGAGGTACAAATCCCGTCTTGACTATCTACAATCCAGTACATGATTCGTTTCGTACCTGATACACGCCTTTATAGTCCTCTTGTTACGCAGGACGTTTGACGTAATCAAAGTATGCAACTCCTCATGTTGGATTCCGTAGATATCTCAGGTCTTAGGATCCAATCATGGAACCGTCATATGAGATTCAAGTCATGACGCTAGTCCATGTGACAATCTCATGCGGGTCAATCCAGTATTCCGTTCTCCAACGAATACCTATGATTGTGATCGTATCCAATACTTATGATCATCTATATGATCATCAATCACACATCATACTAGTCTTATTATGTCGTTATTCCCATAACGACACAAGACTAGGGAGTTTAGTATCATTCATAATGATACACGGATTTCATAACAGATCTAGTAATGTAGAACATGTAATGAATCAAATACTCTCATAAAACCCATAGAAAGTATCAATACATCAAATGTATCTAAATAAAGCTCATAAACAGTACATCATAGAGCACTAAACCAACAGAGACAACCAATAAGATGAGTCAAAAGAGAAGCAAATCAAAAAGGGAAAAGAGTACTTAGCTCGCGATGTTCGTTCAGTCGCACTTAAGTCTGCCTACAACAATCGCATAGCTAGCTTCCTTACCTCCTCAATAGCTCCCCACTAGAACTCAACCTGGTGATAAGAGACACAAACCAATATCCAATGCAAAAAAAAAAGAAAGGAAAGAAAAACTAACCTACAAACTCGGGTTGCCTCCCGGCGTTGGGATTCCTGGGATCTCTAGAGCGAATCTTATTCCTAAGAGATCGATTCTAGGGTTTGCGCAGCGGATGTAAAACAAAAATTTAATAAACTCTAGAACCATGCTTCTATGAATCGTAGAAACGTTAGAATGCTTACCTCAATCGATCCGGGGCCTGTATCAATTGAAGAATTCGTCTGATCACGAAAGGAAGGAAGAATACCTCGCCCTCTACACGTATCCACACCTCGGGATGGATTCTAACGGTTGGAACTTGTCTGCTAGGACCCGAATCTGCTATTCAGTTTCACGCTTCGAGAAAACGAGACTTGGATCACCTTTCAAAACTCTTGGATCTCACCAAAAAGTCTGTAGAAAAGTTGTTAAGTCGGCACTTAAAGTCTCTCTATTTATTAGGGTTTTTAATCTCCATCTTATAAGGTGATTTAACCATAATTCGGTCTAATTTACAAAAAATCCAACCGTCCGTTCCAGCACGTAGAACAGACGGTCTGCCATTAGTGGACCGTCCGTTCCAGACCTTCTGGAACAGACTGTCCGTTCTGGACCATCGGGTCTGGACCTGGCGGACCGTCCGTTCTGGACTTTTGGTCCATCTGTTCCAGACCCTTCCGTCTGTGTTTTTTCGGTCGTTTTCTCGTGCGTTTTGTCCTTCCCTGCGTGTGTGACCCTGTAGACTCATTCGATATAGCAGTATAACCCGAAATCTCTATTCCGGATATACAAGTCATAGGCGGTCTCTAGCAAGACACTATGACTACCTATCTCGAATAGAGTTTGTTCGTGATCTTTACGAACACCAGAGATGATTCCGGTTGATGATCCTTTTGTATTGCGATATCATATGTCGAACATAAGACATGGACAAGCCACCTTATCTGATTTGACTGCTTTCTCGTTCACTGAGTTCGACTGTCTGAAATAGACGACGTTCTTCTATAGTGTGGCCACACATTTCTACAGTCTCGCTCACACGAGGGGCCCAACGATATCTCTCTCTTTTACGAGAGATACAAATCCCATCTTGAGTATCTACAATCCAGCACATGAATCGTTTCGTACCTGATACACGCCTTTATAGTCCTCCTGTTACGCAGGACGTTTGAAATATTCAAAGCACGCAACTTCTCATGTTGGATTCCGTAGATATCTCAGGTCTTAGGATCCAATCATGGAACCGCCATATGAGATTCAAGTCATGACGCTAGTCCATGTGACAATCTCATGCGGGTCATTTCAGTATTCCGTTCTCCAACGAATACCTATGATTGTGATAGTATCCAATACCTATGATCATCAATATGATCATCAATCACACATCATACTAGTCTTAGTATATCATTATTCCCATAATGATAAATGACTAGGGAGTTTAGTATTGTTCATAACAATACATGGATTTCATAACACATTAAAAGCATGCACAATATGTAATGAATCAAACACTCATCCATAAACTATAGAAAGTGTCAATACATCAAATGTATCTAAGTAAAGCTCGCAAACAGTACATCATAGAGCACTAAACCAACAATCTCCCACTTGCTCTAATCATGGACTGCTAAACATCTAATGCCCATATCCCTAACATGACCCTCATGCTTCGACGAAGGGAGAGGCTTCGTCAACGGATCAGCAATGTTGTCATCTGTCTACACTCTGCAAATGTGCACGTCTCCTCTGTCTATGATCTCCCTGGTAAGGTGAAATCGTGTGAGTACGTGTTTGGATTGTTGATGGGATCTGGGTTCTTTCGCTTGTGCGATCGCTCCATTGTTGTCACAATACAGAGCAATGGGGCTATCAGCGCTAGGAATGACACCCAAGTCACCAACAAACTTCCTGATCCAAACAGCTTCCTTTGCTACGTCCTACGCTGCAATATACTCAGCTTCTGTAGTAGAATCTGCAACGGTCGCTTGCTTGGAACTCTTCCAGCTAACAGCGCCTCCGTTCAAGCAGAAAACATAGCCAGACTACGATCTGTAGTCACCCAGATCTGACTGGAAACTAGCATCGGTGTAACCCTTTACAGCGATCTCGTCTTCCGACCCACCGTATACCAAGAATACATCCTTAGTCCTTCTCAAGTACTTTAGGATGTTCTTGACGGCGGTCCAGTGCGACTCACCTGGTTCTGACTGGTATCTACTCGTAATGCTCAACGCGTAGGATACATCCAGTCGAGTACAAAGCATGGCATACATGATCGATCCAATTGTCGAAGCATATGGAATCCGATCCATGCGTTCTCGCTCATCAGGTGTCGTAGGACACTGACTCTTGCATAGAACTGTGCCACTGCTCATAGGTAAGGTTCCTTTCTTGGAATCTTGCATCTTGAACCGTTTCAAGACCTTATCGATGTAAGTACTCTGACACAATCCTAGAAGACGCCTCGGTCTATCTCTATAGATCTTTATGCCTAGAATATAGGCCGCTTCTCCTAGGTCCTTCATAGAAAACTGCGTTCCTAGCCAAGACTTAACGTCTTCCAAGGTAGGAATGTCATTCCCTATAAGGAGAATGTCATCCTTGTACAGCACTAGAAACATAACTGTGCTCCCACTAGCCTTCTTGTAAACACATGGCTCGTCTTCGTTCTGTGAGAAACCTAGATGATCATAAGTATTTGGATACGATCACAATCATAGGTATTCGTTGGAGAACGGGATACTGGATTGACCCGCATGAGATTGTCACGTGGACTAGCGTCATGACTTGAATCTCATGTGACGGTTCCATGACTGGATCCTAAGACCTGAGATATCTACGGAATCCAACATGAGGA
>NW_010965093.1:198791-200845 GCF_000463585.1 Tarenaya hassleriana
CATTTCGAGTTTTATAAACTCTTCTTCGGTTTGTCCGAAATTTATCCCGATCTTCGGTGTGTCCGAGATCACGAGTTTGGTGTGTCCGAACTCAAGCCTTGGTGTGTCCGAGGTCCACTATCTATTCTTCCCCTTCGTTCCATCCATTTTTCTATCTTAGTGTTGAATTCGAGAGCCTTTTAGAGCCGGTGATTGAAACTAAGATCCATCCAATTCCCCTTCGTTTTAACCACAATCCGAACGCGAATTCGAGAGCCTTCTCCGTGAAGTGCGGGTGATTGCGTTTCGGATCAGATTCCATCCTCTCCCAGCAGAGGCGTGTATCACTACAGTGATCGGACGAACATATCAATTGATACAGGCCCCGGATCGATTGAGGTAAGCGTTCTATCGTTTCTATAAGATCATGCATGATAGGTTTTAGGGTTTTATCAAAATTTTTGTTTTACATCCGCTGCGCAAACCCTAGAATTGATCTCTTAGGAATATGATTCGCTTATGAGATCCCAGGAAAACCCAACAGTGGTATCAGAGCTTGGTTGCTCTGCATGATTTTGTTAGAACCCGATCACGCACGTTTTAGGATTTGAATTGTTTGAATCCGTGTTTGCTATTGATGCTATGCATGATTTGATTATGGATCTAGGGTAGATTTCATGTTCATTGTTGCATAGTGCGCAAGAGGCTTGTGTTCTGAGTTCACAGGCAAAAACTGGGAGGAAATCGGATCTGAATCGGTATCGAAACGACGAAGAACGTGATCTGATCGCGTTTTTCCGCCTAGACCGAACGGTCTGGTCCTCTGGACCGGACGGTCTAGGGTTCGTCGTTTCTCTGGGCTAGACGATCCAGTCCGTTCGGACCAAGATGTTGGATCGAACGGACTAAGGTGTGTAGACCGAACGGACTGCTTAGCTAGTCCGTCTGATCTAGGTCACTAGTCTGAGAGAGAAGGTCCGAAGGGGCAAGAGTCCGGACCGTTGGTCTGGACCGAACGGACTGGAGAGTCAGACCGAACGGACTGAAGAGTCAGACCGAACGAACTGACCATTCTAGACCGAACGGACCGACGCAGACCCGAAGACCGAACCGCCTAGACCGATCGGTCTAGGATCTGACGCTTCACCAAAATTTGATTTTGCGTTTCGGGATATGGTTTGAGCAATCGTTGCTTAAAACCGATCAACTGTGATTCAGAATAACATGATTCTTTCTTACGGAGGGTCCACAGTGAATGAATTTATGTAACTTAATCAAGATATTATATATGTTTGATTGAGTGGGAGCTTCGGGATTGGGATTGCATAATCGAATGGATGGTCCATTCGGATTATGAACAATCATTGCACAGAAACCGATTAGATCTGGAAGCTCTACGAGTAAAGCACTTGTCAATGCCTCGATCGTACGTGTCATGGGCCATGCCAAAGCTGGGTGTGCCGTGCTATCTTGGTGAGGCAAGATGGAGAAATGGTGGTTCTCATAGCTTGAAAGTAGATGCTTGATCTGAATGTGGTTTCGAAAATCCCTTATTTATGTAATGCTAAGCGTGTACCTCCCATTATTAGAGTGTCTGTCAAGGCATCGATCGTCCGTAACACGGGTTATGCCAAAGCTGAGCGTGCCGGACTATCTTTGTGAGGCAGGGTGGGAAATCGTGGTTCCCACAACTTGAATATGGTTTACCTTAGGTTAAGTTGTCAAGTTTGACTTGAGACTTGATAGTACAGATGAGACGAGTATGCAATGATATTTGATATCATAGTCTCAAAAAAGGATCTGAGAGTCACATTGGATGTGATTGACATTAGATGTCTACCTAGATAGCATAAAGATGGGTGTAACAATCCATTCTTATGCGAAATATGGATCTTAGTCCCATATAGAAAATTATTATAGGGTTATTTTTCTGTATGGGAATATAGCTCGTTTTTGCATCTATGTTGTCATTGTTTGGTGATGGACTAGCTGGTAGTAGTTCATAGATATGTAAACATTGATTGATGATGGGCTAGCTGGTAGTTGATCATTAATAGAATCTGCATTTGTTTTGT
>NW_010965093.1:204934-208175 GCF_000463585.1 Tarenaya hassleriana
TTGAACCTAAGCCTGAGTCCAAGAAGGAAGAGTGTTATTTCTGTCATGCCATCGGACATTGGTATAGAAATTGCAGACTCTACCTGGAAGATCAGAGGAAGAAGAAGCTTACAGAAGCTTCGACTTCTGGTATCTTCGTTATAGAGGCGAACTTGTTTACTTCTACATCATGGGTATTAGATACCGGATTTTGTTGGTTTAGTGCTCTATGATGTACTGTTTATGAGCTTTATTTAGATACATTTGAGATGTATTGATACTTTCTATGGTTTATGAGAGTATTTGATTCATTACATGTTCTTATATACTAGATGTGTTATGAAATCCATTTATCATTATGAATGATACTAAACTCCCTAGTCTTGTGTCGTTATTCCCATAACGACATAATAAGACTAGTATGATGTGTGATTGATGATCATAGCGTTGATCATAGGTATTGGATATAATCACAGTCATAGGTATTCGTTGGAGAACGGAATACTGGATTGACCCGCATGAGATTGTCACATGGACTAGCGTCATGACTTGAATCTCATATGACGGTTCCATGATTGGATCCTAAGACCTGAGATATCTACGGAATCCAACATGAGGAGTTGCGTGCTTTGATTACGTCAAACGTCCTGCGTAACAGGAGGACTATAAAGGTGTGTATCAAGTACGAAACGAATCATGTGCTAGATTGTAGATAGTCGAGACGGGATTTGTACCTCTCGTAAAAGAGAGAGATATCGCTGGGCCCCTCGTGTGAGCGAGACTGTAGAAATGTGTGGCCGCACTATAGACGAACGTCGTCTATTTCAGACAGTCGAACTCAGTGAACGAGAAAGCAGTCGAATCAGATAAGGTGGCTTCTCCATGCCTTATTATCGACATATGATATCGTGATACAAAAGGATCATCAACCGGAATCATCACTGGCGTTCTTAAGATCATGAACAAACTCTATTCGAGATAGGTAGTCATAGTGTCTTGATAGAGACCGCCTATGACTTGTATATCCGGAATAGAGATTTCGGGTTATACTGCTATATCGAATGAGCCTACAGGGTCACACACGCAGGGAAGGACAAATGCACGAGAAAATGTCGAGAAATCTGGACAAGAGGTCCGGACCGTTCGGTCTAGGAGTGGACCGAACGGACCAGAGCATCTAGTCCGAATGGACCAAATTTTTGGACCGAACGGACTAGAGTGTTCAGTCCGAACGGACCAAGTGTTGGACCGAACGGACTGACCCGTCGGTCCGAACGGACCTAGTTATGAGACTGGTTCGAACGGACCAAGTGTCCAGACCGAACGGACTACTAAGCAGTATGTTCGGTCTGGGTTTCGGATTTAATTTTAAAATCCGGATCTAGGGTTAATCACTTGAATAAGAGGAGATTAATAACCCTAACCCTATGGAGCCGAAAAAGAGAAATTCTTCATACCGTTTTTCTCAAAGCACATCATCGAATAGAAGATTCGAGTCTTAGCAGACAAGTTCCAAAGGTTGGAATCCATCCGAGGTGTGGATACGTGTAGAGGGCAAGGTATTCTTCCTGCCTACAGTGATCGGACGAACATATCAATTGATACAGGCCCCGGATCGATTGAGGTAAGCGTTCTATCGTTTCTACAAGATCATGCATGATAGGTTTTAGGGTTTTATCAAAATTTTTGTTTTACATCCGCTGCGCAAACCCTAGAACTGATCTCTTAGGAATATGATTCGCTTATGAGATCCCAGGAAAACCAACATCATCAAAGCGAAGGTTCTAGCTCCTCGAAGCCTGCTTCAGTCCGTAAATGGACCTCTGAAGCTTGCACACCATCCTCGGGTTCCTTGGATCGACAAAACCTTCGGGTTATGTGATGTACACATCCTCGGTCAAGTTTCTGTTAAGGAACGCGGTCTTGACATCCATCTGCCATATCTCATAGTCATAATATGCGGCAATGGCAAGTAGGATCCTGATGGACTTCAGCATAACTACGAATGAAAATGTCTCATCATAGTCAATACCATGAATCTGATGGAATCCTTTCGCCACAAGTTGTGTCTCATACGTGTGCACGTTGCCATCCATGTCGGTTTTCTTCTTGAAGATCCACTTGCATCCGATGGGTTTTATCCCTTCAGATGCATCAACCAGAGTCCATACTTGGTTGTCTGACATGGATTGCATCTCGGACTTCATAGCCTCGCGCCATTTCTCGGAATCGAGACTCGCCATAGCCTCTGGGTATGTGGTAGGCTCGTCATGTTCTAATAACATGAGTTCCTCATTCCCAGTCACGAGAAATCCGTATCTCACAGGCTCTTGGCGAACCCTGCCTGATCTCCGAGGTTCACTCGTTGAAGGTTGAGTCACGACCGACAGTGAAACAGGTTTAACTTCTTCAACTTGTTCACAAGGCTCAGCGTCTACTTTCTCGAACTTCCTCAAGTTCGGTACTACTCCTACTGACTCTTTTGGAGACGAACTCTCGCTCCATAAAAGTCGCATTCCTGGCAATGAACACCTTGTTCTCTGCCGGAATATAGAAGTAGTAACCCTTGGTTTCCTTAGGGTAGCCTACAAATAAATACTTATCAGATTTGGAGGATAACTTATCAGTCATCTGACGCTTCACATAAGCGTCACAACCCAAAATTCTGACAAACGACAACGGGGGACGCTTCCCCGTCCATCTCATATGGTGTCGTTTCAGCCAACTTCGTTGGACTCCTGTTCAGAAGGTATGCAACGGTCTCTAAAGCGTAGCCCCAAAAGGACTTCGAAAGATCTGTCTGACTCATCATCGACCGAACCATGTCTAACAGTGTTCGGTTCCTCCGTTCAGACACGCCGTTCCACTGTGGCGTTCCAGGAGGAGTTAATTGTGATATAATACCACAATCAACCAGATAGTCAATGAACTCTTGGCTCATATACTCGCCACCGCGATCCGATCGAAGTGTCTTGATCGTCTTGCCAAGCTGGTTCACTACTTCGTTTCTGAACGCCTTGAACATTTCAAGTGTTTCAGACTTATGTCTCATCAAATAGACATAACCGTATCGACTGAAATCATCAGTGAACGTAACGAAATACAGATAACCTCCTCTAGCTGGACAGCTCATTGGTCCGCATACATCACTATGTATCAGATCCAATAACTCTGTCGCTCTCTGTCCTTTCCCCTTGAAAGGATGCTTTGTCATCTTGCCCATCAAACAAGAATCGCAAGATACAAGAGACTCAAAGTCAAA
>NW_010965093.1:208615-212525 GCF_000463585.1 Tarenaya hassleriana
AATTACTAAGCTCTAAAACAAGTCCAGAAGGAAGATGCAAATCGTAAACGCCAACACACAATGCAGCAACTCTTGCTCCATTTCCGACGCGTAGATCCGCTTCTCCCTTAGCTGGCATCCTACTTCTTCTTAGTCTCTGAATATTTCCACAACTGTGTGAGACACTTCCGGTATCTAATACCCATGAAGATGTAGTACAGATGTTAGCTTCTATAACATGAATACCTGAGGCAGAAGCTTCACCAAGCTTCTTGTCCTTTAGATCCTCCAAATAAAGGTGGCAATTACGCCAGACACTCCGTAGTAATGACAGTCACCCTTATCGGGCTTAGGCTTAGACGTAGAGGCAACTTTTGCCTTCTTCGCCGCCTTTTTCTTGGCTTTACCCCGCCGCTTCTTGCTGGAGTTTTTCTCAACAGCAAGCGCAGTCTTGGGCACCACAATATCCTGCTCAGCCGATTTCAGCATCCCATGCAGTTCGGCTAAGCTCTTAGTCATCCCGTGCATATGATACTGCATAACGAACTGGTTATAGTCCTCAGACAATGACATAAGATCAAGTCTGCAACAAAGTCACCATTGAGCTTCACTCCCATACACTCAAGTTCTTCAACGTGAGCTCTCATGTTGAGGACGTGGGTGTTGATAGAGCTACCTCTCGACATCTCCGTCTTCACCAGAGCTTTCAGCGTCTTGTACTTTTCAGTACGCGCTAGCTCCTCAAACATGGTCTTGAGCTGATTGATCATATCAAACACGCTCTTTCCCTCAAACTGCCTCTGCAGATTCGGGGCCATGCTTCCCAACATGAGACAGGAGATCTCATTGTCGTCACTCTAATGCTTCAACCAAGCATCCTGACGGCTCTCGTGGCATTAGCCGCAGGCTCTGGTGGTAGAGCCCATTCCAGGACGTACGACTTCTTATCGTGCTTGAGAACAATTCTCAAGTTACGATACCAGTCTAAGAAGTTCGTCCCGGTCAACTTATCCTTCTCAAGGATAGATCGCATCGTCAAACTCGGTACGCTACCGGTTGACACCATGTCCTACAAAAAGAGACAAAACAGAACGAACAAAACAAAATGCAGATTCTATCAATGATCTACTACCAGCTAGTCCATCATCAATCAATGTCAACATATCCATGATCTACTACCAGTTAGTCCATCATCAACCAATGACAACATAGATGCAAACACAAGCTATATTCCCATAAAGAAAACTAATCCTACAATAATTCTCTATACGGGACTAAGATCCGTATTTCACATAAGAATGAGTTGTTACACTCAGCCTTACGCTGTTTAGGTAGACATCTAATGTCAATCACATCCAATGTGACTCTTAGATATTTTATGAGACTATGATATCCAATATCATTGCATACTCGTCTCATCTGTACCATTAAGTCTCAAGTCAAACTTGACAACTTAACCTAAGGTAAACAACATTCAAGCTGTGGGAACCACAATTTCCCTTCCTGCCTCACAAAGATAATCCGGCACGCTCAGCTTTGGCATGACCCGTGTTACAAGACGATCGATGCCTTGACAGGCGCTCTAGTAATGGGAGGTACACTCTTAGCATTACATAAATAAGAGATTTTTGAAACCACACTTAGATCAAGCATCTACTTTCAAGCTATGAGAACCACCATTTCTCCATCTTGCCTCACCAAGATAATACGGCACACTCAGCTTTGGCATGGCCCATGACACGTACGATCGAGGCCTTGACAAGTGTTTTACTCGTAGAGCTCCTAGATCTAACCGGTTTCTGTGCAACGATTGTACATATCAAGGATCAACAATTATTCCTTGATAAGATGTATTACATAATCCGAATAGACCATCCATTCGATTATGTAATCCCAATCTCGAAGCTCCCACTCAATCAAGCATATCCAATATCATGATCAAGTTACATGCTTTCATTCACTGTGGACCATCCATAAGAATGAAACATGTCTATTTGAGTTACAGTTGATCAAATTAAGCATCGATTGCATAATCAGATTTTGAAAACGAAAAATTTCGGAATCTGGACCTCAGACCGTCCGTTCTGGATGCAGAACGGACGTTCCATACTTTGCAGAACGAGCGGTCCAATTCAAAAGTCAGAACGAACGGTCTGCAGTTGGCGGAACGGACGGTCCATGACAGCAGAACGGACGGTCCACTCTCAGCCATGAAACGGACGGTCTAGTGAGCCAGAACGGACGATCCGTACTTAGACTATCTGGAACGGACTGCCCACAGACTTAGAACGGACGGTCCAGACCTTTCGGTCTAACTTCAGTCCGTCATCTCTGGACCGTCCAGTCTGGCATACCCAGAACGGACGGTCTAGGCTAGGTCTCGTGATCAGATCACATTTTTCCGCGTTCTCGGCCCCGATCAGACTTGAAACTGATCCGAATTCTTCTGTACTCTCAAAATTCGAACTCCTGCACTCTATGCAACATGAAACATGCAATCTACCATAGCTTTAATCATCAAACATGCATAGAATTCAAAGCAAACATGGATTTAAACAATTCAAATCCTAAAACATGCGTGATCGGGTTCTACGAAATCAAAACAGAGCAACCAGGCTCTGATACCACTGTTGGGATTCCTGGGATCTCTAGAGCGAATCCTATTCCTAAGAGATCGATTCTAGGGTTTGCGCAGCGGATGTAAAACAAAAATTTAATAAACCCTAGAACCATGCTTCTATGAATCGTAGAAACGTTAGAACGCTTACCTTAATCGATCCGAGGCCTGTATCAATTGAAGAATTCGTCTGATAACGAAAGGGAGGAAGAATACCTCGCCCTCTACACATATCCACACCTCGGGATGGATTCCAACGGTTGGAACTTGTCTGCTAGGACCCGAATATGCTATTCGGTTTCACGCTTCGAGAAAGCGAGACTTGGATCACCTTTCAAAACTCTTGGATCTCACCAAAAAGTCTGTATAAAAGTTGTTAAGTCGGCACTCAAAGTCTCTCTATTTATTAGGGTTTTTAATCTCCTTCTTATAAGGTTATTTAACCCTAATTCGGTCTAATTTTCGAAAAACCCAAAGCCTGGAACGGACGGTCCAGAAATGCACGTGGATCGTCCGTGGGTTTTTTCGGTCGTTTTCTCGTGCGTTTTGTCCTTCCCTGCGTGTGTGACCTGTAGGCTCATTCGATATAGCAGTATAACCCGAAATCTCTATTCCGGATATATAAGTCATAGGCGGTCTCTAGCAAGACACTATGACTACCTATCTCGAATAGAGTTTGTTCGTGATCTTTACGAACGCCAAAGATGATTCCGGTTGATGATCCTTTTGTATCGCGATATCATATGTCGAACATAAGGCATGGACAAGCCATCTTATCTGATTCGACTGATTTCTCGTTCACTGAGTTCGACTATCTGAAATAGACGATGTTCATCTATAGTGCGGCCAAACATTTCTACAGTCTCGCTCACACGAGGGGCCCAGCGATATCTCTCTCTTTTACGAGAGGTACAAATCCCATCTTGAGTATCTACAATCCAGTGTTGGGTTTTGCTACGGGTTCCTAGCATACGATCATATCGATCTAGGGTTTGGTTTACTAGGTTTCATGCAGCGGAAGAAAGATCTAAACCTAGTCAAACGTCACACGCAACCAAACTCGCAAAAACCCGAAAGATCGTGTATATCACCGAGGGAATCGTTACTTACCTCGTTCTCGATGAGACTTGAAGTTTATTTCGATCCGGGGCCTGTTCTAAATCGCCAAGGGCTGAAAATACAGCTACTCTACACGTATCCACACTGACGGGAAGGATTCCAAACGATTTGGAACGAATCTGCTAGGATCAGTGAAGAAAAGGGTAACTCAAGAGACGAGATCCAATCCCGGGACAATAGAAATCAAAGAGAACA
>NW_010965093.1:213785-214496 GCF_000463585.1 Tarenaya hassleriana
CGTTCTCACTCGTTTCTTACCCGAATCGCGCACCGTTTGTTTCTAAACCTTCGTTGGAACGTCCTCTTTCATGTCCAATCAATAGATTATTGGAAACTCATATTTACAAGATGAGGTACAACTTGAAACGTCCGTACCTTGAATAACTTGTGAATTTCGAATTTCCAAGTTCTACTCAATTTTCGTTTGCTCATAACTTCCTCGTTTCTCAGTCAAATCGAGTGTCGTTTTCTTCTAGATCTTCGTTGAAATATTCTCTATATATTTTTGCCTTGTTTTACCCTCTTTTTATTCCCGAAAATAATTTAAATAATTTATACGGGAATCGGGGTATTACAAAGGCCGACCTAAAACTCAGAGAAACATCCTAGAACCCTAGAGAAGCTGTTCTCTTCGATTTCTATTGTCCCGAGATTGGATCTCGTCTCTTGAGTTACCCTTTTCTTCACTGATCCTAGCAGATTCGTTCCAAATCGTTTGGAATCCTTCCCGTCAGTGTTATGGGACTTGTCACCTCCTTAACAGGAGAGATATCGCTGGGCCCTCTCGTGGAAGTCGGACTATGAAAAACGCGTGGCCACGCTATAGATGAAGTTGCATCTATTTTATTAGTCGATTTGCCAAGACGAGAAAGCAGTTGAACTTAAAGGGTGGCTCAAACCATGCCCTTGTTCAACTTATGATATCGTGAGACAAAGGATCAGAATTCGA
>NW_010965093.1:214703-215162 GCF_000463585.1 Tarenaya hassleriana
AGTTGTGCTTAGCCCTCGTGGTTTTACATTTTTCAGATCACGAGGATTACGCCTAGCGCACGGACGACGACGGCCTGAGAGAAGCAGCATCATGTACGGGATTTTATTTTGAACTCCGGGACTTGTATTCCCGCATTTTGTACGGTTATGTTATGACTTTTTCGGACATGTGTTGTTTTGCGATACTGATCGCTTGTATTTTCCGCTGCTTACTCTGGTTTGTTTAAAAATGTTTTTTGGATTTCATATTTTTGCTTCCGCATTATTATTTTATTTTATATCGTCCATGTGGCACAGCCCGTATACTGTACACGGGTTACGGGTGTCACAGCCTTAATTAAGTTTGGACGAAACCCCAAACTTAAAATAAGATTAGAAAATCCTAAAAACGAATATTTGGAAATTTTTCGGATCCCGGTCCGCCGGACCAGGAGCTTGGTCCGGCGGACCAAGCTTAGT
>NW_010965093.1:217202-217413 GCF_000463585.1 Tarenaya hassleriana
AGGACTCGAATCCGCTATTCGATTTGTGCTTCGAGAAAAATGGACTTTGATCACACTCTCAATCTCTTGGATCTCTCCGAAAATCTGCTAAGAGTGTTCTGAAGTCGGCTCTTTTTCACTTTTTTCATTAGGGTTTTTAATCTCCCTTTTATAAAGTGATTTAACCCTAATTTCGGTTTAATTTCGGAAAAACTGAAGCCCGGAACGGACG
>NW_010965093.1:218143-218667 GCF_000463585.1 Tarenaya hassleriana
ATGCGGGTCAGTCCAGTATTCCGTTCTGCAACGAATACCTATGATTGTGATCGTATCCAATACCTATGATCATCTATGTGATCATCAATCACACATCATACTAGTCTTATTATGTCGTTATTCCCATAACGACACAAGACTAGGGAGTTTAGTATCATTCATAATGATACATGGATTTCATAACAGATCTAGTATGCAAGAACATGTAATTAATCAAATACTCTCATAAAACCATAGAAAGTATCAATACATCGAATGTATCTAAATAAAGCTCATGAACAGTACATCATAGAGCACTAAACCAACAATCTCTCACTTGCACTAATCATGACCTGCTAAACATCTAATGCCCATATTGTTGGATTTCCTGGGATCTCATGAGCGAATCCTATTCCTAAGAGATCGATTCTAGGGTTTGCGCAGCGGAAGTAAAACAAAAATTTTATAGAACCCTAGAACCATGCTTCTAATGAATCGTAGAAACGTTAGAACGCTTACCTCAATCGATCCGGGGCCTGTATCAA
>NW_010965093.1:220453-222200 GCF_000463585.1 Tarenaya hassleriana
TTATTTTGTTCCTGCTATCAGTAAGAACATTATATCGATTTCATGCTTAGACTCGGATGGTTTTAGATTTGTTATTGAGAACAAATGTCTATCCATTTATAGAGGTGATTTATTTTATGGTAAAGGTTACCATATTAATGGCCTTTATGTTTTGGATGACGAACCGTCAAGATACAGGTCAATCTATAACGTTTGTACCAAACGGTTTAAGCCGAACGACTTAAACCCGACCTTCCTCTGGCATTGTCGTCTAGGCCATATAAACGAGAAGCGCATTCAGAAGCTTCATTCTGAAGGTCTTCTGGATTCTTTTGACTTTGAGTCTCTTGAATCTTGCGATTCTTGTTTGATGGGCAAGATGACAAAGCATCCTTTCAAGGGGAAAGGACAGAGAGCGACAGAGTTATTGGATCTGATACATAGTGATGTGTGTGGACCAATGAGCTGTCCGGCTAGAGGAGGTTATCTGTATTTCGTTACGTTCACTGATGATTTCAGTCGATACGGTTATGTCTATTTGATGAGACATAAGTCTGAAACACTTGAAATGTTCAAGGCTTTCTGAAACGAAGTGCAGAACCAGCTTGGCAAGACGATCAAGACACTTCGATCCGATCGTGGTGGCGATTATATGAGCCAAGAGTTCACTGACTATCTGATTTTATTGTGGTATTGTATCACAATTAACTCCTCCTGGAACGCCACAATGGAACGACGTGTCTGAACGGAGGAACCGAAGACTGTTAGACATGGTTCGGTCTATGATGAGTCAGACAGATCTTCCGAAGTCCTTCTGGGGCTATGCTTTAGAGACCGCCGCGTACCTGCTGAATAGGAGTCCAACGAAGTCGGCTGAAACGACGCCATATGAGATATGGACGGGTAAGCGTCCCGCGTTATCGTTTGTCCGAATTTGGGGTTGCGACGCTTACGTGAAGCGTCAGATGGCTGATAAGTTATCCTCCAAATCTGATAAGTGTTTATTTGTAGGCTACCCTAAGGAAACTAAGGGTTACTACTTCTACATTCCGGCAGAGAACAAAGTGTTCATTGCCAGGAATGCGACTTTTATGGAGCGAGAGTTCGTCTCCAAAAGAGTCAGTGGGAGTAGGGTCGAACTTGAGGAAGTTCGAGAGCAGCAAGTAGACGCTGAGCCGAGTGAGCAAGTTGAAGAAGTTCAACCTGTTTCACTGCCCGTTGTGACTCAACCTTTGACGAGTGAACCTCGGAGATCAGGCAGGATTCGCCAAGAGCCAACGAGATATGGATTTCTCGTGACTGGGAATGAGGAACTCATGTTATTAGAACATGACGAGCCTACCACATACCCAGAGGCTATGGCGAGTCCGGACTCCGAGAAATGGCGCGAGGCTATGAAGTCCGAGATGCAATCCATGTTAGACAACCAAGTATAGACTCTGGTTGATGCATCTGAAGGGATAAAACCCATCGGATGCAAGTGGATCTTCAAAAAGAAGACCGACATGGATGGCAACGTGCACACGTATAAGGCACGACTTGTGGCGAAAGGATTCCGTCAGATTCATGGTATTGACTATGATGAGACCTTTTCGCCCGTAGTTATGCTGAAGCCTACAAATAAACACTTATCAGATTTGGAGGATAACTTGTCAGTCATCTGACGCTTCACGTAAGCGTCACAACCCCAAATTCTGACAGACGATAACGCGGGACACTTCCCCGTCCATATCTCATATGGTGTCGTTTCAGCCGACTTCGTTGGACT
>NW_010965093.1:229603-230803 GCF_000463585.1 Tarenaya hassleriana
GCTAACCTGGGACGCTTCCCACTCCATATCTCATTGGTGTCTTCTGAACCGACTTTGTTGGACAGTTGTTCAGTATAAGCGCTGTCGTTTCCAAAGCGTAGCCCAGAAGGATTTAGGAAGATCGACCTGACTCATCATAGACTGTACCATATCTAATAAGGTTCGGTTCCTCCTCTCGGAAACGCCATTCCATTGTGGCGTTCCAGGTGGAGTCAGCTGTGAGACAATCCCACAATCTGCCAGATAGTCAGTGAACTCTTGGCTCATATACTCGCCACCTCGATCAGATCGAAGCAACTTGATCGTCTTGCCAAGTTGGTTCTGTACCTCGTTTCTGAAAATCTTGAACAATTCAAGTGTTTCAGATTTATGTCTCATCAAGTAGACATAACCGTATCTACTGAGATCATCAGTAAACGTAACAAAGTACAGATAACCTCCTCTAGCGGGTGAGCTCATAGGACCGCATACATCACTATGTATGAGTTCTAACAACTCTATAGCCCTTTCTCCTTTTCTAGTATAAGGAGGTTTTGTCATCTTGCTCATCAAACAAGAATCGCACGATTCGATTGATTCATACTCAAAAGAATCAAGAAGTCCATCAGAATGAAGCTTCGCTATGCGTTTCTCGTTGATGTGGCCAAGTCGACAATGCCAGAGATAGGTCGGGTTTAAGTCGTTCGGCTTAAATCGCTTGGTACTAACGTTATAGATTGAACTGTGTCTAGACGGTTTATCATCCAAAATATAAAGGCCATTAAACAGGTAACCATTACCATAAAATAAAGCGCCTCTATAAATAGATAAAGTTTTGTTCTCAATGACAAAACGAAAACCATCAGAATCCAAACATGAAATCGAAATAATATTCCTGCTAATTGCAGGTACAAAATAACAATCATGTAATTCTAACACAAGTCCAGAAGGTAAAGTAAGATCATAAATCCCGACAGTCAACGCAACAACTTTTGCTCCATTCCCGACGCGGAGATCCACTTCTCCCTTCGCCAGCTGTCTACTTCTTCTCTGGCCCTGCACATTTCCACAAATGTGTGAGGCACATCCGGTATCTAATACCCAAGATGTAGAAGTAAACAAGTTAGCTTCTATAACGAAAATACCAGAAGTCGAAGCTTCTGCAAGCTTCTTCTTCCTCTGATCTTCCAGGTAGAGTCTGCAATTTCTATACCAATGCCC
>NW_010965093.1:232423-233428 GCF_000463585.1 Tarenaya hassleriana
TGAGGTCCAGTCCGGAGCTGACCAGAATCTGGTCCGCCGGACTGACCTTGGTCAGTTTCTCTAGTCCGCCGTTCTGTCCGTTTTCAGAGAAATTCTGAGCTTGGTCCGTTTCTCCTGCTCCGAGCTGACCAGGAATCGGACTCAGTTCGAAAACCCAACTCAGTCCGTTTCCTTGGTCCGGCTGACCTGGAATCGGAGCGCAGACTATCTGGTCTTGGTCCGGGGCTGACCAAACTTGGTCAGCTCCAGACCAACTCGGTCCTTTTCCTTGGTCAGTCCACCGGTCTTCGTCTCAGACCCGTGTTGTTCTCGCCTGGTCCGCCGGACCAACTCTTGGTTCGGGGCTGACCAGCGAGAACTTTGGTCCTCCTGACCAAACACGCGGTCCGGAATCTGATCTGTCTGCTGGTCCGGCTGACCAACTCTTGGTCCGGCTGACCGTGGACAAATCAGAATCGGAACAGATTTTTCGGGCTTCGAAAATTAGGGTTTTGTCCCGGTTTCGACGCACCGTTAACCCGTCCCAGACTCCATACCATCCATGCATCATTCAACAATCACAAATATCATTAAACATGCATAGATTCAATGATTACATACAATTTAACGATTAAATCTTGCAATCATGCAACAGACACGGCGATATACAGAGAACCAGGCTCTGATACCACTGTTGGGTTTTGCTACTAGGTTTCATGCAGCGGAAGAAAGATCTAAACCTAGTCAAACGTCACACGCAACCAAACTCGCAAAAACCCGAAAGATCATGTATATCACCGAGGGAATCGTTACTTACCTCGTTCTCGATGAGACTTGAAGTTTATTTCGATCCGGGGCATGTTCTAAATCACCAAGAGCTGAAAGTACAGCTCCTCTACACGTATCCACACCGACGGGAAGGATTCCAAACGATTTGGAACGAATCTGCTAGGATTAGTGAAGAAAAAGGGTAACTCAAGAGACGAGATCCAATCCCGGGACAATAGGACAATAGAAATCGAAGAG
>NW_010965094.1:0-1857 GCF_000463585.1 Tarenaya hassleriana
TATTATTAATATTATTATTATTATTATTATTATTATTATTATTATTATTATTATTATTATTCGTATTCTTTATTCTTAAAATCTAAGTACTAGTAGAGATGTGGTATTTACTTTAAGATATTTCTACCTAAAAAATCATTTTTATAAATATTTAGTTAGATTCAATAATTTATATTACGGAATATTAGTGTGAAACTGCACAGGAAAACATGTTGTTTTAAGATATTTTTACCAAAATTTCAACCTTTTTAGTTTTCTAGCCAAAAAATTAATTAAATCTTTTTAATACAGGACATAAATTCCGCCCAAAAAATCGGACAGAAATATCAGAGTTATTATCCCGTACGATTCGACGACACGTACAACGCATTAAATAACTAAAAATTTTATATAATATTGCAAACTATAAGACATACGATACGAACACGTACATTAATCATTAATGTAATGCATTACACAAAAGTTATATATATATATATATATATATACACGTGTAGTTTCATCTTCGTCGATCGTAGCATGAAACCCACGTGACAGCTCCGGTGACTCAGCTCGTCTGCTGCGGCGGCGGTCGACCGCAGAGCTGCGGTCACCTCTTCACGTGACGTGCGTGCTTTCGTCGTAAGGCCCCTCTTTCCAATGTTATCTTATGAACCTGTTTTTTATTTTTTATTTTTATTAAATAAAATTATTTTAAGTTTTAGTTTAATAACATCAAAGTTCGTACCTATACGATATTACGTTCGATCACCTTGTCATCCACGTGAATATTACGTGGGTTTTGTTACCTTGAATTTAATAAGCTCACTGAATATAATGTCATTTTTTTTTCGAATCTAATTTTCCATATAATTTTTTTTTGATGAAATGAAAAAAAAATATATTCTATGATTACATTTTTTAATTACAAAAAATATTTTATGATTAAATCCTAAAATATCTAATAAAAAATTTATAAGTTCATCTTGATACAAATGATAGGTTTGTGTGTATTAGAGTGAGGACCATCACATCAATTTAAAAATCGTTGAACTGGTTCGATTTCACCGAGTTAGAATTTATTAAATTATTTTAGTATATATTCATGTTCTTCGTCGTCAATTTCGATATATTTTAGTATCTCGATTTTTTATGTCTTGATAAATATCTGTATAATATAAATTATTGAATGTTGTGCATATTGCTTACGATACTCCCATAAACTAAACTCGTTATATTGTATAAAAATACATTTTTTTATGTTCTATATTTTTTTGGTAGAACGTATTAAAAAAACATTTTGTCGGCAGTTCGATGGGGCCGACTAAAAGTTGCGGCCTTTAGGGATGGAACAGTTATTTATTTTTATATACAAGTAAAAAAAAATGAAATGATAAAAAACTGCATGAAAAGAGGAAAAGCCACGTCAGCTGATGTCAGCTCACCCTGGCTTTCCACGTGTCATCAAAACATCGTCTGTGAGCTTTTACGCAACTGTACACGTCATCCTTATCGTTGGACTCAACTCACCCATATTAGTATGATTTTTCTTGACTTTTTTATTGGTGCAATTTATCAACGAAAAAAGCTTCGTTTATAAAAATAGCAGAAAATTACAGCGTAAAGTGTTTTTAATAACAATTCACCATCACAATATTTTTTTTTCAATTTCACCTCAAAAGATATTATTTGTATAAATTCATAACCATCTTATATGGAGTGCAAGTGGTGCATTTGAACAAAGTTTCTAATTTTTTGGGACCTCATTTTTAAAAAAAAATTATGTTATTTTTAATTTTTAAAAATTGAGTCATAAATTTTTTTACAATGTTATCATAAAAAATAATTATAAAATTAGTTTTCTATTTTATGATTAAA
>NW_010965095.1:0-1857 GCF_000463585.1 Tarenaya hassleriana
CAGCCTCCTGAAGAGCCAACACCGCATGGCTCTGGAACCTCAGATCCGTCTGCATTCACAAAATCAAGCCTTTCATATGAAACCCAGTTTGATGATAGACAAAACAAATACACAGATTCCTTAGCTATCAGAGTTTCAGATTGCAAGAAAAAGAGAATATACCCAGTGATCATACAATATGTCTGTCCATGCAATTGGATACTTGGCTACCCAGTTTCGGATTCGTAACTCAGGTTGCTAGAATCCAATCGAGCATGTCATGTCATATGAAACCCAATTTCAAAAAAACACAGATTCCTTGGATCATATGACAAGCCGTTAGTTTCAGCCTCTGCAATGAAATCTGTCACTAGCAATCCTTGCTTGCAACGCCAGATTCTTGAAAACACAAAAGATGAAACCGATTTGCTGTACCCTTTTCGAAGAAGACAGATTCAAGTTTACAGAACAGCGTAGGTAACAAAATATGGAACTTCCTGTGGTACTAGTTCCAAAGAATCCCACATCAATCTATATTATCTCATCCTACTACGGGAAAAGCCTAGAGTTTGAATCCATTGCAGAGGCTGGATTTGCTCATTCAAACATCGAGCAAATATAAACATGATCGAGGAAGATGGATTTGTTCACCTTGAAGTCCTGGGCAATTTCACGAACAAGACGCTGAAACGGAAGCTTACGGATCAACAACTCCGTGCTCTTCTGGTACTTGCGAATTTCACTGTTACATTATTAAAAAAAAAACCATTGAACCCATTAGATTTCACATCGAAGAGAAGATGGTTTCACAACCCGAAACGTGTAATTACCGAAGGGCGACGGTTCCAGGACGGTAGCGGTGAGGCTTCTTCACTCCTCCGGTGGTCGGAGCAGATTTCCTCGCGGCCTGCGTTTCGATTGCATTAGAACCATAACCCAAACTCCAAACTCCAAAATCATTCAAAACTAAACCCCAAAACGAAAACCCTAGATCCCCTTTTGGCATGCCGATTGTAATCCGAAACCGAAACGAAACTAACCTTAGTGGCGAGTTGCTTCCTCGGAGCCTTTCCTCCAGTCGATTTACGAGCAGTTTGCTTCGTACGAGCCATGTCTTGTCAAACGAAAACAACGCAAGGGCTTGAAATTCGGTGACAGACAAGGCGAAAAAGCTGAATCAGACAAAATCAGAAGGAATTCGCAGAAGAATCACGTCATCGGAACATTCTTACCTTCAAACAGAATCGCAAAAGCGCAACATGATACTGGGCATGTTAGAAGAATGTAGTAAATAGGTGAAGTTACAAGTTGACGATCTTTGTGTTGAAATCTTATTGGTTAACTCTCTCTATTCTATGCCTGGATCGGTGACGTGTACAGCCTTGTGTTTCTATATCGACTATTTGTGTTCCGCTGGTATAACAGCTCGACAATTTAACAAAATATTCATTGACAAAGTTAAAAATTACAGCTTCAAAGATTATCAAATTGTCAACATTATGAAACAATTAGGGTTTGGGACAATTACGGTTTTACAACCAAAACCCTAAATTGAAGGTTTGAACTTTTAGCCAAATCATGAGATGTAACATCCAAGGATATTGAAATAGTCAAACTACTCCTTCCAAGTTTAGAGACAAATGATTCAGACAATGTAATGTCCTCATAAGAAATCGAAAAAACGAGGAATTATCATACAAAGCGTCCTCCTATTGAGCTTTCGCATCTTTCAAACCATCAAAATACCCGACAAAACTAACACAAATGGCTACTGAATAACGGATTAAGCACGCTCTCCGCGAATCCGACGGGCCAACTGGATGTCCTTGGGCATAATGGTGACCCTCTTGGCGTGAATGGCGCAGAGGTTCGTGTCTT
>NW_010965096.1:0-1849 GCF_000463585.1 Tarenaya hassleriana
GTTAGCCCATGAAGTCTTTGGTGTTGGACAACATAAACTCCATAACAATGTGACGTTTTAGTGCTTGTTGTCATTATCGCATCCGTTGCATTGTCTTGACCATTTTCGGATGTATTGATCAGTCAATATTTGATATGTGAATTAATATTTGAATGTAGATTTTGAGTCATTTGTCTTGTAATTGAAGATGTAGGAATGGTTGGCATGGTATGCTCGATTCCAACTTCTTCTCCTCCTGTAGCGTTCATAGCATCGTCTTGCTTCTCGTTCGCGTTTTGTTTGTCATCGTGCATGTCTTGGTTGGTGACCTCATCATTGCCTCTTCCTTTCGAAGGTTTTGCCCTCAAAAGTTGCTCACCTACATCAAACGGATCCAAATCAACATCATTACACTCAAATGATACGTGATACTTATTTTGGTGTGTGAGGATGTGATTGGAATCGTCTTTTTGGTTTTTTATCCCACATGCTTGCTCTCGTGTTTCTCTTTGTTCGAATGGTTGATCCTTCTTAATTTCGTTTTGAGTTAAGGCGGTTGTATTCGTTGAATCCTTCATGTCTTGAGGGTAATGATGATCTTCTCCATGTGGTCTTTGAGCTTAAATGTTTCTTGTAGATGTCCATACTTTCTTTGTGTCGATCTCCTCTTCCCTAGGGTGTAACATCTGCAAACTATATACAAATTCTAGAGGAACAAACACATGAGTGTAGCAAGTGCACCCCTTACAATCCTCGTGAATATATTCTTTTTGAAAAATCAACCACATGTGAGTCTTTGGGATGTTGGGTGGCCATTTATGTTTCTTTTCGGGAATCCTGATCCCGCGATTGTATTCACATACATATCCTCTATTTTTGGATCTTTTCTGAAATTCACTATGGCCATGGTTTGAGACGTATCCCATTGTATTCCACCTTTGTCCCACGCATCATTGGGAAAGTTTTGTCCAACACCGATCCATCTCTCTGAGCTTGTCACCTCATTCATGAACATTGTCCCGAACACGATATTGGTATCTCTAACTATGTATTTGGCCACCATATTTATGTCCACTATTCGCTCAAACTTGATATCAAGATCGTCAAGACGTAATTCCTGCAATATAGTAGTAAATCCTAGGACAACAAAGTCATTAGTGTAGTATCTGTACCCCTTGATATCTTTATAGAGGTAATCGTTTTGGAATGTCCGCATTTGATGCTCAAGTTGCATAACACACTCGTCGAAACATGAATCATAGACAAGAATAAAAATAGGAACGAAATTACCGGTTGTTTCTCCATGTGTTTGACTTATGATCCAAGTGTGGTTGTTGGTGGTGTCATTTGTCATCATCGAAGGTTTCCTCGGAAACTTGAAGCCATCATATCCCTTCTTGGACATAACTCCAATTTGTTCAAAAATGGTAAATCTTACCATTCCTATGCCATGTTCGACTTTGGCCAAGTTCTCATTAGTAGACACGTTCAAGGATATATTCTCGGCATCTTCGATGTTTTCCATCGCTTTCTTGTTGTTGGAGTCCTCATCCATGTACTTGACTTAGAATTCATCTTTCTTGATGTCATGCAACTCTTCATTCGCATTCAAAATACTTTTGGGTACTTCTTTGACCACGAGGTCGAGATCCTCATCCGTTTCCATTTCCTTGGTCATGTACTCTGTCATCATTTCAGACATAACCTCGAATTCTTGTTCAAGGGTTCTTACCCCAACCTTAGCTATCGAGTTATATACCTCATCATCCTTGATGGTCATCTCTTGATGGTTGTGTTGGGATTTCTGGGATCTCTAGAGCGAATCTAATTCCTAAGAGATCGGTTCTAGGGTTTGTGCAGCGGATGTAAA
>NW_010965097.1:0-1849 GCF_000463585.1 Tarenaya hassleriana
ATCCTTGCGGTGAGTTGTGAATCGGGTTATATATTTTAGACTCGGTACACACGTATCAGTCTACACCAGGAAGAAAAGGAGGCCCAGAGAGAAAGAAGCGGCCCAAGGCGCAGGGAGGGGGGACCACAGCAGCAGAGGGGAAGATTCCACTGGAAGTGAGGCACCAGCGCAAGGAATGATTACCTAGGCCAAAACCGTTATTGACACACCCTGTACGTGCTGGGGGATTTGTTGCAGAAGGACACCTCAGCAGTTTGTTAGCAGGAGGAGCGGCTATATTATTTCCTTGTTTTTCTTTTGGAAAGTTATCTTTGAACTTGAATCTTATTCTGGGAATAGAGAGGTATGCCTCTTGGTTTGATTGTATTTCTTCTTTGATGAAATACAGTTGGTTATATTTTATCTAAACCTACTATTACATCCTATCAATTCGTTGCATCACTACTCAAAAGCAACAGACTTACCTATCTTATAATAATCCTGATGACAATTTATGAAACTGTAAAGAGTTTCCTTGATTTATTTTTTTGGTTAACCTGTAAACATTTCTTGATCTCATATATGTATACACATATATACACAATGATCTATTTGGTAGAGTAGGAACGGGTGCATACCGTTTGAAGGGACTCGGAGAAGAGACTAGAGAGAAGAGAAACTGGTTAAGGCTTGGAAAGCACCAACCAAGCAACCCCGTCTGATCTGAAGGTTATTTAGCATCATGGCTCTCATCAAGGCAACCTTCCATTCATCGCGAAAGTAGTAAGCATCTACCTGCTCTTTCTGGTTGGCATCGTCGTTGTAGACTGGAACACGGGTTAGCCTGAACCAGGCCTGAATTGACTCTATGAAGTCACGTTGAAACTGGAATGCCACTCGGATACTACCGGTTCCAGGTCACGTATCGCCTGTCGGTGAAGTTCGGAAGTTGATTCCTCTTTGCCTGTCTAGAGACAAGTTCTCCTTCTCTTCTCCCTTCATGTCCGAATGCAACTGTTACTGTCAATGACATGGGAACATTGTCATTCTCACCACCATAGATGCATGAAAAGACCAGAACTTTGAATTGCAAGAATGGATTTGTACTAACTGGTTAGACCGACAGAAACGATAAAGATACCCAACTAGTTCTGTTTACCAGCCAGCTTGTGTGCTTCTTGGGCCATTGCGTCAGAGACTCTAATTCTCTGATTCAAACGGGGGCTTAAAGGGGAGTAACATGGGACTAACATGGGGAGTTTCTGCAGTGGCTAAGTCGATTCACAGAAATAACACAATCATCAAAGATTTATCCACCTGTTAAGAACTACGACGCGTTCCTCCGCGATCTTTATGTCCTCCCCGCCCACTAATGATTCTGAACGTATATCCTCACTATGACGAAAGGGTCGTCACTCGCCGGAGAAATCTTTGAATCCCCGTTATACTAAAACTCCCTTCTTCTCTTTTTTCCTCCATCAAACCGGACAAAGTTCCGAGAATTAGGGTTTCTCACAGATCAGATTTTTCCAGACATGTCTACAGAGATTCGCAGAGAAGGGATAATTCGGAGTTGGTGTTGAAGAAATCGTTAACGAGGTTGAGCAGATCGGGGTTCTTCCGCTGATCTCTCTCGGAAGATACGAAGAGCTATCCGACATCTTCGTTCTATGTCGTCCACGAAACCGGTGAGTTTATTGAGCCAACCCTACGAGATTGATCGGATCCCGAGGTCATTGTAGCTGACGGATTCTGGATTTTCTGGTTCGATTGGAACCGAGGGAGGGAGACGGAGAGCGTCGCCTCCTCAGAACGGAGATTCCGGATTCATAGCCTTGGTATAATATATATATATATATATATATATATA
>NW_010965098.1:0-1848 GCF_000463585.1 Tarenaya hassleriana
TGAAAATTTCAACCGATTTTTTCAACCGAAATCCGTTGAATTTTTCAACCGAAATCTGTTGAAAAATTATTTTTCAACTGAATATCCATTGGAATTGTGTTGAAATTTCGTTGGCAATCCACTGAAATTCGTTGAAAAAATTTCAACAGATAAATCCGTTCCGCTGAAAATCGCGTGTTTTTTTTGTAGTGTCCACATCGTAATCTGCCACTAATTCCATCCACCTACGTTGTCTCAAATTTAGTTCCTTTTGAGAGAACACATACTTGAGACTTTTTATGGTCAGTGTATACTTGAATCTTTTCCCCGTACAATTAAGATCTCCAAATCTTCAGTGCAAAAATCAGCTGCAAGTTCCAAATCGTGAGTAGGATAATTTTCTTCATGTTTCCGCAGTTGACGTGATGCATAAGCAATAACTCGGTCTCCTTGCATCAATATGCATCCTAACCCTTGGTGAGAGGCATCACTATAAACAACAAATGATTGCCCGGGCTTTGGTAATGCCAAGATAGGAGTTGATGTCAATCGCTTCTTCAATTCTTCAAAACTTATCTCACATTTTTCGTCCCATTCAAATTTTACACCCTTTCCAATCAATCTTGTCAATGGCTTAGATAGATTGGCAAAACCCTTTACAAACTTTCGGTAATACCCAGCCAATCCAAGAAAGCTTCGAATCTCCGTGGCATTAGATGGTCTCACCCAATCAACGATACTTGACACCTTGGATGGATCTACTTTTAATCCTTCTGCATACACCACCCAAGAATCCTACCTCTCGCATCCAAAAGTTACACTTGCTTAGTTTTGCATACAACTTTTCTCTTCTCAAGCGTTCTAACACCTTTTCCAGGTGTATCATATGGTCTTTGCAGGACTTAGAATACACAAGGATGTCGTCGATGAAGATGATAACAAACTTATCTAAATAATCCCGGAATGTGGTGTTCATCAACTCCATAAAAACTGCAGGTGCATTAGTAAGTCTAAACGGCATGACAACAAATTTGAAATGGCCATACCTTGTTCTGAAAGCCGTTTTCCTGATATCTTCATCAGAAACACGTATATGATGATAACCTGATCGTAAATCAATCTTAGAGAACCAACTAGCACCTTGAAGTCACTGCAAAAAACTGTTTTTTTGCAATGAAATTTTTTCGTTGCTAACAGGGAAATTTCATTGCAAAACTCCTTTTGCAACGAAATTCAAACGAAATTTCTTGCGTTGCTAACGCGTCGTTGCAAAACATAAATCGTTGCTAATCATTGCAACTAGCAACGACCTAGCAACGCAATCAATTTCGTTGCAAAGTTAGTTGCTACTTGCAACAAAAAAAAAATGGCGTTGCTACTGCGTTGTAACATTAGCAACGCAATTTTGTGGGTAGTAGCAACGTATTTGGAACAAAATTTTTCGCTAATAGCAATGCTTAGCAACGAAAACTGCGTTACAATTAGCAACGCAATTTTGTTGGTAGTAGCAACGTATTTGGAACGAAATTTTTCGCTAATAGCAACGCTTAGCAACGAAAACTGCGTTGCAACGGTTGTTCCGCGTATTATAAAAATCCTAATTTTGCAATGAAATTGCGTTGCAACGTTGCGTTGCAAACTTTCTTGCAACTTGCGTTGCTAACTTTTAAAAAAAATTAAAAAAAAATAAAAATCAAAAAAAAAATACAATTTATTAAAAATCAAAATCGTTCAAATTAACATCGGACGCATCTTCACCACCATCGTCGGGAGCATCATCATTTGCACCGCTATCTCCTGTACCGCCGATGTTTTGGTCAACTAGCAGTTGGAGGTAGTTGTGTCACTGCTTTAGTTCGTTGTACTCAG
>NW_010965099.1:0-1847 GCF_000463585.1 Tarenaya hassleriana
TGCTTTCTCATTTACAATGTTGTCTTGACAGAGGAACAAAATTGTCGTTCAACCATTGCGATAAAATTTCGAAGATGAATTTGGGCTTCATGTTTGCCTGTGAGCAAATAAATCCATGTACCTCTCGAGAAATCATCCACAATCGTCAAGAAATATTTTGCACTCGAGAAAGAAGCATGTCGATAAGGTCTCCATAAATCTCAATGAATCATCTCAAAAATCGCCGTAGTTTTATTCGTACTCAAAGGGAAAGGCTCGGGAATGTTTAGATCTTAAACAGATATCACAAACGTGATTTTTAGAACAACAATCTTTAGAAAACGAAAAACCAAGAAGCTTCAGAAGCACTCGAAATGATGGATGCCCCAATCTTTGATACAATAAGTCAATAGATTGAGAATCCACAACCCGAGCCGCTGCCACTATACCATAACCCCGAAAATAATATAAGACCGAGATTTGCTCACTTGCTCCAATCATTGTCTTGGTAATGCAGTCCTGGATAGCACGGAAGTCATGAGCAAATGTATAAAGCAATCGGTTGAAGCCAACAATTGAGATACTGAGATCATATTGCAGTGTAGCCCACGAACAAAGAACACATTGCACAAGCGAATCTGAGATGTGAGGCAAACATAACCCGACTGTGTCGACATGACTTGGCGACTGTTCGGCAAGATCACCGAACATGGTGACATAGGCGAGATATCAATCATTGCCGAGAGTTGGCCCACCATGTGTTGCGAGCAACCTGAATCAAGTATCCAAGAGAGAACAGAATGCTTACCCGATAAGGTCTTGGTTGCACCAATTTTGTTCTCATTGATGATAGCCACGAGTGTCTGCCACTGATCCGTAGTGAGACCACTCACGATAGCATCAGAAACACCAGCTGGAACAGTAGAGGAGAAGTTGGCGACATGAGTGGCATTCGCTCGAACAGGGGCACCGCGGTTCCGATTATTGATTGGCATCGAGGACTGGGTCGCTCGCCCATGACTAACTCTTGGACGAGTTCGTGGTCTGTCATCCCACCATTCCGGATAATCGATGAGTTTGAAACAATTCTCTTAGACATGACCAACACGACCATAGTGGGTACACAAGACATATTGCTCTCTATCCTCTGTTTTCGGTTTGGTTTTGTTTCCTGCAGAAGTTACTGCGCAGGAAACAATTTCATTGCTTTCGATAGGCATTTCAACAATGCATTTAGAATCTTCTTCCTGACTTACCAAATTGTAAGCTTCCTCCAGGCTTGGTAATGGTGTGCGCGAGAGAAGATTGGAGCGAATCGTGCCAAAGCGACTGTCATAAGACCAAGAAGAAATTCATATAGGCGATCCTCGTTCCTCTCGGTTTCAATTTTGCAGCAATATCACACGTGCACTTCCCGCAAGTGCAGATTTTCATAGATCAGAAATTCATGAGATCATCCCACAATTTAGTTAGCTTCCCGAAATATGCCTCCACAGTCATTTCTTATTGCCGGCAAGTCGCAAGATCACCACGAATCTTTAGTAGACGAGGGCATTCATTGTTCCAAATCTGCGTTTGAGGTAATCCCACAGATCTCATGCGTATTCACGATGAATGACATAGGATCAAAGTTGCGGCTTAATTGTATTCTTGATCCAAGAGACAAGAAGCGCATTGTTGGTATCCCAATCTTCAAAATCCGACGAATCGGTTGATGGCATAAGGATCGAGCCACCACAAATCCAAACTTTTCCGGGATTTAAGAGCTTGGCGAATATTGATAGACCATTTGTCATAGTTGTCACCACGCAATAGTGGGTGCGAAAGAATGATGCCGAGATTGTCGCTCGATGTAAGGTTATAGGGTG
>NW_010965100.1:0-1847 GCF_000463585.1 Tarenaya hassleriana
CACTCAGATCCACCAGTACTGACTCCACGCCGTCAACCGGTACAGGCTTCACTACACATTTCCTTAACGGTACTAACTCCACTTCGTCGACCGGTACCGTTACAGAAACGTCCACCCAATTATACCAGTACTGACTCTAAGTTTTCTATCTCCTGCCCAATCTGCATCACAGTAAGAGTTCGTCAACCGGCACTGGTTCCATATCCACACATCCCCGTACTAGCACTGACTCACGCCGTCAACCGGTACTAAGTACGGGGTTCCTTAGTCATTCAATCACATGCATCATCATAATTATTTATCCGTTATTTCTATATCGCAATTCCGAGTGCTTTTCTTATATTTACCCTTCGTATTCATTTCGGTTTAATTCCTTTCTTCTATTTACTTTTACCTTTTTCATGTTCGTTCGTCATACTTATTTTATCCTATTTCGTTTAAATACCATTTAACACCGTATTACCGTTTAATCCATTTGAGTCTATAGTCGGGGTTGCAGCCAGTCCATTCGGTCCACTACTGGACCGAACGGTCCAGCCATTTTGGGATTTTTCACTGTTCAAAGTGCCTAGACCGTCCGTTCTACGAGGACAGACCGGACGGTCCGGTTCATTCGGACCGTCCGTTCTATATGGTCCAGAACGGGCGGTCCAGCTAAGTCAGACCATCTGTTCTCCCTTGTTTCTCAGACCGGACGTTCCGGGTCCTGTTGGAACAGTCGTTCCAGTTCGTTTATATGTGTTTGTTTTGCCATGTCCCAGAATGGACGGTCTACGTCCGTAGACTGGACGGTCTGGGACTCATATCTTCGTCTTCCTCACGAGTTCAGTCCGATTTTTTGCCATTTTTGTCCAAATTCTGATCCGATTTAAGATCTAATTGTTACCCACTCAATACTTAACATCCCTAAGTGCTTAACTCTTGCAGAATCACTAGTCTACACCACAAATCATGAAAATAGAATCTCACAAACACAATCCAAACCACTCACCTCGGATTCAAGTGCTGTGCGTTTTTGTCTGAGCTCGTGTGTGTTCTTCAGGCCGTCTTTGGTCATGAAACTTTCCAGGAACCTCCTTGAGATGTCCTACTTTGATTTCCCGAGCTTGTTTCGCCTCAAATCTCCCTGAATCTCTCTATTTTCCTCTGCCTTCGAAGAACAGGTTCTGGGTTGCAGAATGGTGATCTTCACCTGTTGGAGCCGGTTAAATCGACCTCTAACGCCGCCATAGGAGCTAGGGAGAGGGTAGGAGGGCCAGAGGGTGTCGTCCACTAGACAGGGGTGGTGGCTGGTGGCGCGTGGGGTCGAGATGTCGCGCAATAATCGCGGCCGAAAGGTGGAAGAAAGTCAGCATTTTTCGGCGTTTTGCTCCCAGGCCCCTAGACCGTCCGTTGTGTTGCTGGTCCGTCCGTTCCGCTTCGCGAACGGGAAGTCCGTCCGTTCTACCTGCTGGTCCGTCCGTTCCGTTTCGCGAACGGGCAGTCCGTCCGTTCTACCTGCTGGTCCGTCCGTTCCGCTCCGCGAACGGGCAGTCCCTCCGTTCTACCTCCTGGTCCGTCCATTCTGTACCGTTTTTTCGTCTTTTTCTCCGTCTTTCGCTAGACCGGTCGGTCTACCTCTGGACCGATTGGTCTACGCCCTATTTCCTTTGTTTTTTTGACATTTTTTACGCGTTCGAGTCCCGTTGATCCCTTGGTTCGATTCTTATGCCAATCACCTTATATTTTAGACTTGTCTTACCCTATTTTATTCCCGAAGTTAATTTAAATAATTTATTCGGGAATTGGGGTATTACAGATAAGCTTGTGTTTCTAGGTTTTGTGGTGAGTGCACAAGGAATTCAGGT
>NW_010965101.1:0-517 GCF_000463585.1 Tarenaya hassleriana
AGAGTGCATACAAACATGGTTAGAGTGCATTAAAACAATTTTAGAGTTCGTCAAAACATATTTCGAGTGCGTCGAAACATGTTTAGAGTTCGTCTAAACATGTTTTGAGGGCAATAAAACACGTTTAGAGTGCATCAAAACATGTTTAGAATACGTCAAAACATACTTAGAGTACATGCAAACATGTTTAGAGATCATCCAAACATTTTTAGAGTGCGTCGAAACATGTTTAGAGTGCAGCCAAACATACTTAGAGTGCATCCAAACACACTTAGAGTGCGACCAAACACGTTTAGAGTGCATCCAAACACTTTTACAGTGCATCCAAACACGTTTAGAGTGCATCCAAACACTTTTAGAGTGCATCCAAAGATGTTTAGAGTGCATCGAAACATTTTTAGAGTGCGTCGAAACATTTTTAGAGTGCGTTGAAACATGTTTTGAGTGCAACAAAACATGTTTAGAGTTCGTCGAAACATATTTAGAGCACGTCAAAACATATTCAGAGCGCATCCAA
>NW_010965102.1:0-839 GCF_000463585.1 Tarenaya hassleriana
GTTTAATGAGGAGTGCCACAAGGCATTTGGAATATTGAAGAAGGCACTAGTTTCACCTCCGATCATTCAACCCCCGGATTGGAGTATCCCTTTTGAGTTAATGTGTGATGCTAGCGACTTCGCGGTCGGGGCTGTATTGGGACAAAATAAAGATGGGAAGCATTACGCCGTATACTACGCAAGTAGAACGCTCGATGACGCTCAAATGAACTACTCCACCACGGAGAAAGAGCTCCTTGCTGTAGTATTTGCCTTCGAAAAATTTAGATCATACTTGGTGGGTTCTAAGGTCATCGTCTACACGGATCACGCCGCCTTAAGGTACTTACTCACGAAGAAGGATGCTAAACCAAGGTTGATCCGATGGATATTGCTTCTGCAAGAGTTTGATCTGGAGATCCGCGATAGGAAAGGAACGGAGAATACAGTGGCGGATCATCTATCGAGATTGGAAATATCCGAAATTGTACCAATCGACGATTCACTAAGGGAAGAACACATTTTATCCTTGGAAATCAAGAACATGACCCCTTGGTATGCGGACTACGTCAACTATTTGGTTGCGATTCACTAAGGGAAGAACACATTTTATCCTTGGAAATCAAGAACATGACCCCTTGGTATGCGGACTACGTCAACTATTTGGTTGCCAAGGTGGTACCCCCGGAGTTAAGCTACAACGGGAAGAAAAAGTTCTTCCACGATGTTAGAGACTACTTTTGGGATGAACCTTTCTTGTTTAAGAGAGGTAAGGACGGATTGTTTCGAAGATGCATTCCGGAGGAAGAAGTGAAGCAAGTGATACATCACTGCCACGCATCGGATTACGCAGGGCATTT
>NW_010965103.1:0-8987 GCF_000463585.1 Tarenaya hassleriana
GGCAGCTGAGTAAGCCTGGTCCGCCGGACCACGCTCCTGGTCCGGCGGAGCGGGATCCGAAAAATTTTCATAATTCGATTTTAGGGTTTTCTAATCTTATTTAAGTTTAGGGTTTCGTCTAAACTTATAGAGAGCCGACCTAAAACTCAGAGAAACACCCTAGAACCCTAGAGAAGCTGTTCTCTTGGATTTCTATTGTCATGGGATTGGATCTCGTCTCTTGAGTTACCCTTTTCTTCACTAATCCTAGCAGATTCGTTCCAAATCGTTTGGAATCCTTCCCGTCGGTGTGGATACGTGTAGAGGAGCTGTACTTTCAGCTCTTGGTGATTTAGAACAGGCCCCCGGATCGAAACAAACTTCAAGTCTCATCGAGAACGAGGTAAGTAACGATTTCCTCGGTGATATACACGATCTTTCGGGTTCTGCGAGTTTGGTTGCGTGTGACGTTTGACTAGGTTTAGATTTTTCTTCCGCTGCATGAAACCTAGTAAACCAAACCCTAGATCGATATGATCGCATGCTAGGAACCCGCAGATTCCCCAACACAATCGGGCTCTGATACCACTTGTTGTGGATCAACCCCGGTCGAGGTTCGCCTCACTATTCTCTCCGATCTCTCATGTGTGAAGAACAGAAAATGAAAGAGGAGACAGAGGTTTTACAAGTTCAGCTCCGAGCATAAAGCTCGGGCCTACGTCTCGGGAAGAGGAAGCCGCGTTTAGTAGCTAGGGTTACAACAGGGGAACACTGCCAGAAACCGCCGAAATGGTGCCGGAAACCGCGAACACATCTCTCGGCCGAAAAACACACACCAACCCTTTTCCGTTCGAATGATACAACGAAGAAGAAACCCTTAGGGTTTCATTAAACGCTGGTAATGACGGAAATGCCTCTCCGTCCTTCTGAGACCCTCTGTCTCGAACCGAGGCTTCGAGACCCTCCGCTTCTTCTGGACGATTTGCTGAAGACATCCAGCAACTACTTTTTACTTTTTTTAGGGTTTCGGGCATTGTTAACCTACTTTTTAGGGTTTCGGGCATTGTTATCTTTCGATACCCGGACCTGCGTTGAAAAGTGCAAATCTTATGAAAACTTTTACACGTCTGAAGGGGTAGGTTGTTAACGGTTGAACATTAAATAAATAAATAAATATATTATTAATTAGCTCCTGCATCTGAAGGGGCACGTCGCTTCGTTACTTGTTTAATGAACATTAAAATATTATCATTAATTCATCACTAATGTAAAAACGTATGTTTTGTTTTTCACAAGTACCCGTAAATGCAAATAACGAAGCGTCGTGCCCCTTCAGATGCAGAACCTGCAATATATGCAGGTTGCCAACCAAGGCCTTTCTTTCCCCCGGGACAAGCCGGACGTGCGTCTTGAGATCAATCAATTTATTTATAAATACTACTCATGCCGAAAACGTACTGGAAAGACAGAAAGCGAAAGAAAGCGACAGAAAGTAGAGAGATATATGTCTGGTGCTGGGGTTAGTGGAAGCTGCGGCGGAAGCCATGCACAACGACACATCCAGCCCGGAGATATGTCTGTAGCTTTAGTTGTTGCAAGTACTTGCGGAAGCACCGGTAAAGAAAACACGAAGCCCAAAAGGCAAGGTGGTCAGTTAAAGAAGTTTTTTGATGTTACTGAAAGTTATATTGATTATGGTTTAAATATTGCGTATGTGTGTTTGTTAGGATGGGAGCGTGGTGTTATCTTACGGAAATTGGTCGTAGTGATAATTTGCATCGAATAGTCGTAAATGTGTAGTCATATCTAATAGTCGTAGATCGTAAAGTTGAATGAGTAGTCATATAGAACAAACGTAGATCGTAAAGTTGAATGAGTAGTCATATCGAACAGTTCAGACTGTATGTAATAAATAACACGCGTGTATGCGCATCGAACAGACGGATTGAGTAGTCGTATCGAACAGTAGTAGTCGGTCAAGTTGTATATTAGTTATATATTAGTCGTAATAAGGTGCAAATTTTTTTTTTTTTTTCGGTGGTGTACCCTGAAATTGCTGCGACCCAAGTGGGTTATTAGGGTTAAAACCCCTAGTCATATCAAACAGTTCAGACTGTATGTAATAAATAACACGCGTGTATGCGCATCGAACAGACGGATTGGGTAGTCGTATCGAACAGTAGTAGTCGGTCATAGGGGAAACACGCGTGTATGCTCATGCCTCGAAGAAACAATCATACAGTCTGGACTGACACGACCCGAGTAGTGACCCATCATTACACTTGCATCACAACCCAACCATCAGTATATTGTTTGTTGAGATAACCGCCTATATATGAAATATTAAAAAAAACCCTAATTTTTCCTCGCTATAAATATTGAGTCATGCAGTTCGATTTTATCAGCAAACAACAAACTACATTTAAAAAACTAACAACCACATGCGGATCATCTGTCTGCATAATGTCTTCCCGTTATCTAAACGGGTGGCACTACTCGGCGTCAGATGCTTTACCCATGCTGAGCCATCTGTTGGCCATGTTTCGCTGCTGCCGTGACCATCTCTCTTACCTCCTCCCTTTGTCTAAACTGGTGGCACCACTCGGCGTTAGATGCTTTACCCATGCAGGGCCATCTGTTTGCTATGTGTTGCCGCTACCGTGACTGCCTCTCCAACCCCCGTGGCCATGGCGTGGCCTTATCCCATTTTCAGGGCTTGTGCTGCGCACGCGGACGTGGCACACGGAGATCGATCGTACTAAAAGTTAATACTCGTTGTTTGTATTTTTCCATTATAAAATTTTTCCTGATGTTTGTATCAAAACTTAATACGACCATCATTTATTTACCACCAAAGGTAGTCTTTTAGATATAATTTGGGTCGTATCGATTGACTCGATTCATGTGAGAAGAAACATAGTTGTGAATGAGACCATAACGCATGTATTTCTTCACATGCCGCATGTCATCACGGCAGCATGCCGCATTGTCCATCATAATCATCAGGGCATGCATCTTAACCAAACGTCAATTACGAGCATTTTACAGTATTTTGCAGGAGGACCTGAAGTGAAATGTAATAAGAACATGCAATAGGCAAATATAACATGCAGAAACATCACGTGCAATAGGCAAATATGCAAACATAATTTAACCAAAAAAATATGCAAACATAACCTGCAGAATGCAACGTGGAGGTCAAATGAAATGCAGGTCTTGATGAGTCGAAGCAGGTCCTACAACACAGCCGACAGTGAGACTAGATCATAACGTGCAAGTTATAAATCTTATACAACAAGGTTTTTATCTTTAAAATTATACATACAACATACTTTCTTTCAACATTCAAATGGCTTCTTTGCAATTGGCTCTATTGTGTCCCATTTTACCACATCTTGTACATCGGTGGGATCTAACATGCGGGGAAGGATATGATGGTATCCGCTGAAGAAAGATGATTCTCAACCTATCAAGAAGAAACAAAAGCTACGATGCATAAAGGTGAATTAGTAGTACCTTAAAAGGATAGATCTGGCCGAAAGAGCGATAAGGTGACGATAGTTGTTAGATATATACAGTGGGGGATATATGGAATGAATACGGGGGAATAGGTTACAAATGACGAACCAACAGAACGAAATATGGAGAAAATCTACTGAAGATTGAACAAGAACATGCAATTGAAAATTGACGACGAGACCAATAACGTGCAATAGGCAAGTGCAACAGGGAACCTGCCTAACAACCTGCGGGTGTGTGTAATAGAGAAAACAAAAAAGGTACGCGAAATTGAAAAAATTCGGTCTTCTGATACCTCTTCCGGGTAAAGCACGAGAGAGGGTAAAAGGAAGCACACGAACAAAGACGAAGTACCTTCGGTGGTGGAAGCAACACCTTCTTCCAACCACATAACGATATATTTTGGGTCGTAGCCATAAGTTTTGGGAACAAGATGCACTTGTGAGATGCTTGAATCGTGTCGTACCTAAAACAATATTATTCGGAGTGAAACAATATTATCAATCATTCCTAACGATACAGTTGAAAAGGTTGCAGCGGGATCACATGGGTCGTATCGGTATATATCGGGTCGTGTTTGCATTTAATGACGACACTTAGTACAACTAATCGGGTTCTATTAAAAATACGACCCAATCTGAATGTAGGTCCGGTCGTTGTCGCTGTGACGATTGCGCATGGTGCAAGTCGCTTATTAACTATTTCTAACGAACTAAGGATGGTGCAAGTCATTTATAAATTGCACGGTTGGTTGACGACCTGCAGTTCGGGTTTCAAGACCTGCACGTAGTGCAGCGTAATCTAATTCTAACATATTCTGAATCGCTAAGCGACCTGCTATATAAGGGTTGACGACCTGCAGGTCGGATTTCAAGACCTGCACGTCGTGGAACGTGTTTTTTTTTCATTCTTTTATAATTTTGTATAGATTCTTTCTTCGTTTTTCTTTTAAAATTTTCTATCGATTATTCAACTTGAGCAGGTCGTGATGAAAATGAACCTCCAAGATTTTGTTAAAATGCATTTAGTGTAAATAATTCAGACTTAGACTGACCCGAACAGGTCTGAACCGGTCCAATTGACCCCAAACTGGACCTGAACCGGCCTAATTGACCTGAACCGGACCGGTTTGACCTAACCGGTCAACTGTTAACCAATTTTGGTCACCGGTTTGACCTGACGAACCTAAACCGGTACGAATGTTAATCGAACTGGGTTTAATTACTTAATTGGATTTAAACCGGCTAAACCAGTCTAAACCGAAAAACCTAATTTCGGATTGAGGAAGCCGCCGAGTCACCCTAGTCAACGCGGTGTTTGATCACCCTGATTTTCTGACTCAGCCGTGACTCGGTGAGTCACGACCGATTTCGCCAGCAAATCGCCGGTTCTCCACCGGTTTTTCCGTCCAAAACCTAGATCTACCCACGCGCAATCACGACTCACCTTCCTCGGGTTCTAACTCAGCCGATTTACTCAGTCCGAGTTAGATCCGAGAGTTTCTTACCTCTTTCGCCGCCGATCTGAGCCTCTCCACCGGTGCCGACCGCCGATCAACCACGAGATGGCCTTGACTTCTTCGATTCTTTCATCTGAAAACCACTCGCACACCAGATCAGAAAACTCAGACCCATAACCGACGCACCTCATCTTACCTCGACCTTAGATTTATCGATCCGCCTCTCGATACCGCCGTTACCTCGACCTTAGATTTGCCGATCCGCCGCTCGATACCGCCGTTACCTCGACCTTAGATTTGCCGATCCGCCGCATGATTAAAAAAGACTAAAATGCCCTTAATTAATTAAAAATTGAAAATTTACGATGGGGCGTTATAAAAAAACACTTCATAGTGAAGCGTGTAGACAGCGGACGACGATGCGGTTGCCCCATTTGATGTCCGTAAAATAGATCGCACGAGAGGAAAAACGGAAAGGTTAAACTTTTACATATTTTACATACCAGAGGGCAGAGGTTGAGGTCCAGAGAGGCGAAAACGCAAATCTACTCGAGGATGTCACCGTCATCATCTGAAGAACGACGTTCATCCCGGCGGCCGGGAAAGGAAAAAAGAAGAAACTGGGACCGTGGTGAAGCGAGTGCTTCAGCGGCGCATGCTTCATTGGGACATGTAAGTATATCGAAAATTTCCCATGATATCACGGGTTTGCGGAAACGGTCTCATGGAGCGAAGTGTATATTCTACCCTGATGCTCTAGGGTTTAGGGTTTAGGGCTTGCTTAATAGTCAGAAGGGTCGTAGTGGATAATAGTCGGAAGGGTCGTAGAGACATACGTACGTAGAGAATCAGGAGAGGGTCGTCATCAATCAGGAGGGTCGTAAAGAATATAGAACTCTTTTAGCAGGTGGGACTTAGTAGGTCGTGAGTCACATTAGTCGTTGTCTCATTTTTACCTCACTCCACCCCAGCATCGGAAGAACGGTTGATGGCTGAAATGCATTCCATGGAGCGAAGGATCCTGGAAGCGATCTCTCGTACTAGAAGATCAACGGCGGATGAGGAGCCGCTGCCTGCTGCTTACGCTCAGCTCCCTCCCACGGAGCCATTCGAAGATCATCGTCCTCACAGAAGAGCTCGATCAACGGCGGATGAGGAGCCGGTGCCTGCTGCTTACGCTCAGCTCCCTCCCACGGAGCCATTGGAGGATCATCGTCCTATCAGAAGAGCTCGATCAACGGCGAATGAGGAGTCGGTGCCTGCTGCTTACACTCAGCTCCCTCCCACGGAGCCATTGGAAGATCATTGTCCTCATAGAAGAGCTCGATCAACGGCGGATGAGGAGCCGGTGCCTGCTGCTTACGCTCAGCTCCCTCCCACGGAGCCATTTGAAGATCATCGTCCTATCAGAAGAGCTCGATCAACGGCGGATGAGGAGCAGGTGCCTGCTGCTTACGCTTAGCTCCCTCCCACGGAGCCATTGGAAGATCATCGTCCTCACAGAAGAGCTCGATCAACGGCGGATGAGGAGCCGGTGCCTGCTGCTTACGCTCAGCTCCCTCCCACGGAGCCATTGGAAGATCATCGTCCTGACAGAAGAGCTCGATTGCTGGGACTGCGGCGGGTTTCGCTTTCGCTTTATGCAGGTCCTGTACCATGAGGCGGACCTGCTAAGAAGAGAAATCAGGACGTGGAGTGGGAGGATTTGACGTGCGGTACGCGAAGTCGAACCCTGACGGCGGAGCTGAGCCATGATCCTGTGTTACCGTTTTTAATTGTTTTTTCTTTACCGTTTACATTTGGACCTGATGCTACCACTATCTTAAAGTTATTTTTAATCTTGAACTTATTTATATTTTCGGTTGAGTCGTATATTATTTTTTTATTTAGTTAACTTGGTCGTAGTACTTCAATATTCGTTAATGAGTCGTCATTGATTAAAATTGGTCGTAATATTACCGTTGCGACCTATGCGTTTCGATCACTCCTTTTATCGTCTCACTACTCAGAGAGTCAATAATATTCTACCGTTACGACCCAATTAATCATTAAGGCTCATGTACCGTTACGCCCAATATGTTTCAATTGGCCCGTTTGACAAATAAACTTTAAATCAAAATAACTTTAGGTCTGGGTGTATTAGTATTATGAAATGACCAACATATGTTACGACCCAATGATATCGAAATCAATCTTCTCGTGATCGAAGTCAATCAATTGGTAATGCGATATGTTGTGCAGGAGATGGGCTGGAAAATGTTGCAAATGATGCCCCCAAAAGAAGGAAATGTGCAAACTGGACAAAAAAAAGATACTATCGAAAGACAACAATGTCCGAAACCTAAAAAGTAGGTTGAAGAGATAACAATGTCTGAAACCCTAAAAAGTAGTCTTGAACAAAAAAAAACCTACAAAATGCAGGTCCTGCGAAATATTTCCCAAGACCTGTCGGACGTGTCTTTTTAACAAAAGTGACCTGCATAACCTGCGACAGTGCTTATCGAACGGTTTTGAAAAATAACCTGCCGCGGGAATATAATTGGGGGATCCCCTTATTTATTCAAATTTGAAAGGTTGAAAATAGGTATATAGGGAGTGCTTATCGAGGAGGGAAACTCTATGTGAATCTATCTCTTTCTGTATCCCGCTTTTCTGTACGATCTACGACTGTTCGATATCACTACTCCTTCAACTTGAACGTGCTGGAACGTGCTTCTGACATGAAACGTTTCGTCAACCCGTTTTTTTGAACCAGTAAGACGTTTCGTCATCTCGAGGAACAGATCCTGCATGTCGAAAGAGTATTTTGATAAATATTGTCGTAGTGATAATATGCATCGAATAGTCGTAACTCCACAGTTGAACAGTCGTAGATCGTACAGTACAAATATTATAATATATCCCAACAAATATCCTGTGAGTGAACTTGTTGTGACCAATCGAAAGAGTATTTTGATAAATATTGTCGTAGACTCGTAGTGATTTGCATCGAATAGTCGTAAGTCCACAGTTGAATGATTTGTCATATCGAACAGTCGTAGATAGTAAAGTTGAGTGAGTAGTCATATCGAACAGTCGTAGATCGTATAGTTAAGAGTGTATGTAATAATAACACGTGTTTATGCGCATGTCGAACATATGGATTGACCGAACAGTAGTAGTAGTCAGTCATAGAGGAAACAGTCTGGACTGACATGACCCACCATTACATTTTGGTCGTAGTAATCGGGTCTTTTGATACGTAGTGATAATTTGCATCGAGTAGTCGTAAAAAAATAGTCGTATCTAAAATTCGTAGATCGTAAAGTTGAATTAGTCATAAAGAACAAACGTAGATCGTAATGAGTATAGTGATATCGAACAGTTAAGACTGTGCAAATGTAATAAATAACACGCGTGGATGCGCATCTAACGGATGGATTGAGTAGTCGTATCAAACAGTAGTAGTCGGTCATTGGGGAAACACGCGTGTATGCTCATGGCCTTGAAGAAACAATCATACAGTCTAGACTGACACGACCCGAGTAGTTCCTGCCACCTTCACCCTATGCCGAGCAGTGACCCATCATTACACTTACATCACAATCCAGCCATCAGTATTTTGTGTTCATATAACCGCCTATGTATGAAATATTAAAAAAACCCCTAATTTTTCCTCGCTACAAATATTCAGTCATGCAGTTCGATTTCATCAGCAAACAACAAACATCATTTCAAAAGCTAGTAAACACATGCGGAATCATCTGTCTGCATAATGTCTTCCCGTTGTCTAAACGGGTGGCACTACTCGGCGTCAGATGCTTCACCCAAGCCAAGTCATCTGTTGGCCATGTGTCGCCGCGTCCTTGGCCACCTCTCTTACTTCCTCCCCTTGTCTAAACTGGTGGCACTACTCGGCGTCAGATGCTTTACCCACGCAGGGCCATCTGTCTAAACACAATATATTATTGGGTCGTTACGATACATTTTGGGACCTAATGGGCAGAGTACGCCGAGCAGACAACAACTCTCCATGGGGCGAACTGAACCG
>NW_010965103.1:9069-17113 GCF_000463585.1 Tarenaya hassleriana
TCTTTCCCTGGAATCCCTGACGATAATACGACTGCTTTTACATGCAATCCAAAAGTCCACTAATCAAGTAAAAAGTAAAATAACGCGAGCAGAATCAGGAAAACTTGAAAGTATAAAATCTGGGAAGAGTTCGAACCACGAAAAAGCAGTGCAATCCGGAGGGCCGACGGTGTTGAGGCCGATGTTGAATATGAACCTTGTACATCCGCCTCCGTTTGAATATGAACCTTGTACATCTGTTACTCATCTTGGTGCAGCAAGAGACACAAGCCGCATGGCCATTGTCACACTGACGACAAAACCACATGGCTACTGCTGTTAGTTCTATAAAAAAAAAAGCTCCAAATATGTATTTTAAATGCACACAGGAATAACCACAGAGCAAGATTTCACTTCCTTAGCTAAAACACCAATCTTTGACTGCTAGTCCAACAGAGACACCATAACTAAATCTAAGATGAGCGCTATCTTCACGTCCTCCATTTACGAAACAAATATCTGTGGCTAGAATCTTCGTAAAAAATCTCTGCGTTCGAAAACATAGAGAGACAGGAGAGAAGAACCAGACCTAAAAGATGGGACGGATGGTTGAGGTCGATGTTGAACCTTGATCCACCTTCTTTTGAATATGAACCTTATACATCTAGAAAAATCAATAAAGAAAGTCGAAAGGAAACATTCCCTTCTCTTCGCAGGCAAAGTTGGAAGAGAACAGAAACTATATACTATTAGGGTTGTATTTGGGAGAGAATGAGAAAGAGGAGAGGCAGGGGAATGAGATCTGAGAAATCCCCCGCTTGGCGAACCCTATTATATATAGCAAAACTATTTATATTTATTATTTACAGTTAGTAAATCTCGGGAGTGCCACGTTAAAAAGGAAAATCGTCTCGAAAAGTTGAGATACAGATGGAGACGCATAATAATTTCACTTTCCCCCTCGATAAGCACTCCCCATGTCCCTATTTTCAAAACCGTTCAATAAATAAGGGGATCCCCATTTATATTCCTGCGGCAGGTTATTTTCAAAACCGTTCGATAAGCACTCCCGCAGGTTATTTTCAAAACCTGCTTGTCTTGCACAACCTGCGTCATAAAACTTTTTTCCCGAATTTAATTTCTGATATTGCAAGTGGGGACAATGGGTGTTATAATGTGTGTTGATGAGATTGAGAATGTCGGACGAGAGATTGAAGCATGGAAAGCGAATATGCAGAAAACTCCCACCATTCAAGGCCCAAAAGCCGAAAACTAAAACAAACCCAAAATAAAAGTCATCTCCATTCAAACCCTAAAAATGTAAAAGTGACGACGGGACGTGTCTGAAAAAACAGTTTATCGTAAAGCGTGTAGACGGCGGAATTCTTGGCGAGTCGCAGTTTCCACATTTGATAGGAAAAACGGAAAGGAAAAGGCTAAACTTTTACATATTTTACATATCAGAGGTTGAGGTCCAGACCGGCGAAAACGCAAATCTACTCGAAGATGTCACCGTCATCATCTGAAGAACGACGTTCGTCCCCGCGGCCGGGAAAGGAAAAAAGAAGAAACCGGGACCGTGGTGAAGCGAGTGCTTCAGCGGCGCATGCTTCATTGGGACATGTAAGTATATCGAAAATTTCCCATGATATCACGGGTTTGCGGAAACGGTCTCATGGAGCGAAGTGTATATTCTACCCTGATGCTCTAGGGTTTAGGGTTTAGGGCTTGCTTAATAGTCAGAAGGGTCGTAGTGGATAATAGTCGGAAGGGTCATAGAGACATACATACGTAGAGAATCAGGAGAGGGTCATCATGAATCCGGAGGGTCGTAAAGAATATAGAACGTATTTTAGCAGGTGGGACCTTAGTAGGTCGTAGTGAGTCACATGCGTCGTAGTCTCATTTTTACCTCACTTCAGGAAGATATACGTTTGGTGGAAATTAGATGTTGTTCGTATCAGATGAGGTTTTCCGACACTTCGGTTTTATGTTTGTTCATTCAGTTGAGGTTTCTCAAGTTTTCCTTTCTCCTTTGCTTTATTTTTGTCAATTTTGGCAATTTTAGATGAGTTTTACAGCTGAAGGTTCCTGGAGTGCTTCAATTTCTAACGGAAGATCAACTTCGAGAAGAAGGGAACGAGCTCACTGTGTCGGTATACCGAAGCATTGTGTTTGTGGAGACAACATTGTGACACTTACATCAACAACTAAGAACAATCCAGGAAGAATGTTCTATTGTTGTGCTTCTCAGGAGGTATTATGTCGATGTCTTATATAAACCTGTTGATTAAAAAGCTTGGTTTCTGAATTTATGCTTAATGTGTTTTAGGGTAATTGTTCTCATATTTTAAATGGGTTGATGAGGCTGTACTTGAAGAAGTTGAAGTCCTTGGTGAGGTGCTAAAGTTTGTGAGGTTGGATATGGATGCACAGAATCAGAAAATTCGGAAGTTGAGTACCAATGAGGACATGGCGATGTTGAAGAAAATGTGTCTTGATGAGATTGAGAATATCATAGGAGAGATTGAAGCATGGAAAGCGAATATGCAGAAAGCTTTCGTCGTGTTCATCGTTATAGTTGTATCGGTTGTGTATTATTATGTGTTATTGCGTTGACAACCAGTCAGAAATGATATCAGGTTTTAATGCAAGTTGTATATTTTACGTACAGTGATATAAAAAGAACGTGCACATTTAAACAATAATCTTATTGTTCCCAGGCGGTACTCGTAATCTAAATGCAAGTAACGAAGCGTCGTGCAATAGGCAAGTGCAACATGCGGAGAGATCAGGGAACCTGCCTAACAACCTGCGGGCGTGAATAATAGAGAAAACAAACAAGGTACGCGAAATTGAAAAAAGTCGGTCTTCTGATAGCTCTTCCGGGTAAAGCACAAAAGAGGGTAAAAGGAAGCAGACGAACAAAGACGAAGTAACTTCGGTGGTGGAAGCAACACCTTCTTCCAACCACATAACGATATATTTTGGGCCGTAGCCATAAGTTTTGGGAACAAGATGCACTTGTGAAGTAGTTAATAAAAAAAATACTTAATTACATTAGAAAAACGAACGAGTTTAACTATCAGTAACATTAAAATCAGGGGTTTCCAACTTCTTTTCAGGTCTGATATCAAAATCTGAACCTTCATAATTTGACATTTCTTCCTTCTCTGCCTTTGCTATTTGGTTGTCAGTGTCACGCACATATTCAACAGTAAAATCCATAAGTCTTTTTGACATCCAATACCGTATCCTCCATATGTGGTCGTTGCTCAGTCGACCTCCTCTGAAATCAACCCCTAGGGCATGGCATTCGATAAATTGAAGTGCGTATACACCGCAATCAGCCCCACCAACCTGCCGCGGAGTATCCGTCTTTAGAATAATCTCATACGGATTATAATCGGGGGGATCAGAGGGATTTGACAGATGAGTGAACGTCACGGGCAGAACCAGCGCAAAATGCTTGACGTTGTTCCAACGTTTAATGTATACTTCTGGTTGCTGAGGAAACAAAGAATCCAAAACCTCAATACGTCGACTTCTCGGATGGATACACAGGGTGATCCAATGATCTCCACCGGCGTGAAGGACACTATAGATCGTTTCCAGTTCACCCAAGTGTTTCCTGGTAGCGTATGCAATTGGGAAATTGCCTGAGAAGTAGGAATTCAGACAACTGTGTAGTTCTGAACCTTTGAGACAGGAAGATTCACATATCTTATCATACACTTTCTTGATACGATTATTGAATTCCAAATCCATAAAAGCGATATTGGTCTTAGGAAATAGCTCAGGTTGTGTCTTCAACATCTTCCTGAGCAATGCTAGGTATGCATCGATGTGCTGCAAAGCATAAAGAAAGAAGATGTAAACCCCAAAGGTACAAGGTGAAAAGTCACGGTGAACCACAGGAATTTACGAACAAAATGTTACGGTGAACTTACAGCATTGGACAGCTGAGAATCGGTCTTATACATTTCTTCGTAAAATTTCGGAAAGACAGGAAATGGTGTATCGAGCAAAACCCAATATCCCGCACACCTGAAAAAAAAATAATATAACAATTGTAAATTTAAACAGTCCGTCCATATTATGACATGCAGGTCAGGAAGCAGGACCTTCTGTTATGTTAACATTCAGGTCATAAAATGCAGATTTTTAAATACAGGTCAATAATCAGGATCTGTAATTAGGTCAACATGCAGGGCCTTCTGTTACGTTAACATGCATATTTTAAATGCAGTTTGACGAGGCAGGACCTGCATTAGGCTTAAAAACCAGAAATGTACCTATTCTCATAATCATGAAGTCTTTGGCGGTCTTCCTCGGTCGTATAATAAAGTGGATTGTGAGACATCGCCTGGTCCTCCCACTGCTTCTCCCCTCCCATCTGAATATCTTCTTTCCCCTTGTTTTTGTCCTCCTTCTCCTCTTCCTTCTTCTTCTCCTCTTCTTTCTTGTTTCTGCCGTCCTCCAACTCCTTCCTCTTCCCCTTCCCCTTCATCCTCTTCCCCTCGTCATCAATAGAAGAAGAACCAGAGGTTCGACGTGGCCTCTTTCTCGGGCGTGTCTCACAGAATGCACTCAATGAAGGATCAGAACGAGATATTAGAATCTGAATATGTCTTTCCAACGACATAAGCCTATTGTCCATAGAAATCACCCCATTTACCACAGTCATAAGTCTTGATTCTAAAGACACGATCCTGTCACTCATTTCCTGAATTAACGACACGACATTCACCCCATCTTTCTCCTCTTGGTTCGTCTTCTCCTCATTAAGGGGACCCTCAATGATCACTGGTGTGTCTCCCTTAGTCTTCTCCGTCGCTCCCTTCTCATTTTTCTGCTCCTTCATTGTCTTCTCTGATTTCAACTTCTTGTTATTTTCCTTAACCACCTCAGTCTTTTTCCTTTCAGTGACACCCCAATCCCCGACAGAAAATCGATGTTCTTCTTTGATAAGTCGCAAAATACTAGAGACAATAGGGTCCTCGACTTCATCATCGTAACTTTCGATTTGTTGTCCACTCAGAAGATGCCAATGGATGAGATGGTCATTCTGTAGAAAGTATAAAGAAAAACACCAACTGAACAATAAAAATAAATAAATAATTAAACGTGGTTCTATGGAGAACCACATGGCGAGGCACATTGATGAAGAGACAAAAGTTCCTTCATGGGAGGCGGTGATGCGACAGATGTTGGAAGACGACTGGATTGGAAGACTCAGCCGTAGGGGTGGGCACGGGTCGGATACCCGGGAAAATTGAGAGATTTGGATTTGGATCTGGAAGGCTCAGGCATTTAGCTATAAGATTTATATCCGGGATTTGGTATTTACGAGTATCCAGGGTACGGGTATCCGGAATAATGGTCGGGTATTGGCGGGTGCTTTTTGTGTGTTCTGAATAACGACGACGTTGTCGCCTTTGTCAGGAGCGCCCAGCAAGTTCTGGACGCGATAGTTCATGGTGGTGGGTGGGAATCGGATGCCGCCAAAATCCCAAGGAGAGAGAGAATGAAGTTGCAGAGAGCGTGCAAATACAGAGAGAGAGAGGGAAAGACCAGAAAGAAATTGAAGAAGACGATGGTTCGAAGACCAACAGAAGAAGAAAGAAAGAGAATTTTAGAAATTTTCTGTTGTATATCCATCAAAATGAAAAAACATGGTGCCTTAAAAGGGAGAAAAGAAAGAGACCATACAAACACAGAAACACTAACCAACTGAACCAAACCAAAATCAACTAAACCAACATTTAACCATAAATCTATATTCTAATAACCTGCAAGTCGTGATGGAATGACCAGAAGATGATTACGAAATATATATAAATCATTTTGAAAAAGAACATGTACCTCGGCGGCCATTGATTCTGCATCCCTCATCGTCTTCATAGATGTGTGATTAAAATTAGACCATCGTAAGTACACAGGTTTTTCAGGATCGTGTTTCTTTGATATTGACATTCCAAGCGTCGGGATAGCAGACATCGCCCAATACTGAATTGCAGGGAGGAATCCTTTGCAGATGTAGTTTCCCTTCGGATTCTTGATATGATCTGTTACTGTATTTATTGATTTCACCAAGAAATCAAATGCAATTCTGCCCCATGGATAATGTCTACATACCACCACGTTGCAAGCAATCTTGACAAGGTAATCGGGTATAGCGGTTCTTCTATCCAATCCCATCAAAATCCCGCCAATCAATATCAGGTTAACCAGCTTTTCTCGGTCTAATGCAGTATATCCTTTCAAATGCGGCAGGGCTGCTTTAGTCAGATTCTCGGTAGACAGCTTCATGTCACCACTTTTACACATATCAGAAAATGCCCTGGTACCATAATCATTTGGCACTTCATCAGTATTTGTGGCACCGCAAACCAGTGACAGTAGCAAATTCTTCCAAGGAGAACCGGAGAGGCTTCCCGGCAAATACAAATCACAACTCATGTTTCTTTTCTGTTTTAAGTCGGCGGCACAGAATAAAGTGGACAAGGTATTGCGAAAACCTGTATCCACAATCATATATATGAAATAAAAATCCAAATGTGGATTTTCTGAAGACTTGTAATTCATCTTCGTCAAACTGTTCATATATTGCCTTCATGACGTTCCGGAACTGGCAAACTGGGAGGAGCTGATAATTGAACTTTTCGTCACCAGTTAACAAATCAAGAACAGGATTGAAGACAGCCATTAAACCTGCAATCAAATCACATCATGAAGGGTTTATCCTGCGCACAATGCAGGCTTGAGGGAGACCTGCGCACAATGCAGGCTTGAGGGAGACCTGCGCACACTGTAGGCTTGAGGGAGACCTGCGTTGTGCGCAGGTCTTGAACCCCCCCAAGAACTACAGCATGTAGGTCATCCCCAAGACCTGAAGATTGAAGGCGAACCTAACTCTGACGAAGGGCGAAATATACCGATTTTTGCTGAAGTTGAAGACGAAGTGGGGTTGCAAGTCAGTCGAGTTTGCTGGTACGAAAGAATAACTTAACGACGATGATACTGAAGATACGGCGGAGGATTTAAGTTGAAACTTCTGGAAAATGGAAGACTTAGCCGCACGAAGAGACATAGACGAAAACGGAGATAAATTTGGGAGAACGAAAGGTTATTTATTTACTGATAGTAACTAATCCTAAAACTTAGGGTTTACTGTTCGAAAAAGCGGGTACACGAAACGTTTCGTGTCAGAAGCACGTTCCACGATCTATAGCACGCAAGGACCTGCAATACAGGTTGGCAGGTTGCTACTCAAGGCCTGTTCCTCGAGATTCAGGACCTGCAATAGCATTGGTGGACCGAAAATTTTTAAAATTACCAACATACGGGTAGGGATGTCAATTAAGCCCGGAGCCCGAAACCCGGTCTCAACCCGCCCGAAAATAATAAGGACGTGGGCCCATTAAATTTTTTTCTAACCTTCACTTCTCTGTGATTACTCTAACTTCTTTTTAACCATATTACATCATATATTGGATAATCTTTCTTTTGTATTATTTTTTTCTACTAAATCAAACCTGATACTTGCTATTTGATTATGTTTTTTTGCTTTATATTTTTTTTCTCACTTTGAATTGGTTTTGTTTCATACTAGTGGGTTGGATTTTGTTCATCGATGAGCATAAACAAACACATGTGCTACATTTATATATGTGTGTGTATCTTTAAACCAAATGCCGAAGTTTTATCTTGGTTCCAATTAACACTTTAAAATGACAGAAGTTTTTATTTTTTTTTAACCATATTACATCATATATATATATATATATATATCAATTTATATTTTTTTTGAAAGTGTAGAAATTTACATCATATAATATCTTTTTATACTACGTTTGCTTATTTTAAAATATTTAATATTATTATTATTATTGTTATTATTATTATTATTATTATTATTATTATTATTGTATTATTATTATTATTAGACTTAGCCGCACAAAGAGACGTAGACGAAAACGGAGATAAATTTGGGATATCGAAAGGTTATTTACCTAAAACTTAGGGTTTGCTGTTCGAAAAAAAGGGGTGAGGAAACGTTTCG
>NW_010965103.1:17184-21047 GCF_000463585.1 Tarenaya hassleriana
GCCTATTCCTCGATTGTTTGTAGGATCTTGCAATTCAATCTAGATGGTTATCTTTATTTGGCAAAATAAAGCATTTATTGTTTTTTTGTTAAAATATATAAAATAGTATCTCAAAAACTACCATACGTTACACATACACATTTATATGCCAAACATAGCTGAAGCCAATAATATTGTATCGTTATGACTCAGAATAATATTTTACCGTTGCGACACATGCGTTTCGATCACTCCTTTCATCTTCTCACTAATCAGAGCGTCAATAATATTCTACCGTTACGACCCAGATTTGGGGTATATTAAAGTTTCAGGATCTATTAATTCCATCATGTGGTGGAAAGTATTTTTTTTTAATTTTGTATAAATTCTTTCTTCGTTTTCTTTTAAAATTTTCTATCGATTATTCAACTTAAGCAGGTCGTGATGAAAATGAACCTCCAAGATTTTGTTAAAATGCATTTTCGTAAATAATTCAGACCTAGACTGACCGGAACAGGTGTGAACCGGTCCAATTGACCCCAAACCGGACCTGAACCGGCCCAATTGACCTGAACCGGTCCGGTTGGACCTAACCGGTCAACTGTTAACCAATTTTGGTCAACGGTTTGACCTGACGAACCTAAACCGGTACGAATGTTAATCGAACCGGGTTTAATTACTTAATTGGATTTAAACCGGCTAAACCGGTCTAAACCGAAAAACCTAATTTCGGATTGAGGAAGCTGCCGAGTTACCCGAGTCAACGCGGTGTTTGACTCACCCTGATTTTCCGACTCAGCCGTGACTCGGTGAGTCACGACCGATTTCGCCGGCAAATCGCCGGTTCTCCACTGGTTTTTCCGCCCAAAACTTAGATCTACCCACGCGCAATCACGACTCACCTTCCTCGGGTTCTAACTCGGCCGATTTACTCAGTCCGAGTTAGATCCGAGAGTTTCTTACCTCTTTCGCCGCCGATCTGAGCTCTAGGATGATCCGTGATATGACATTTTGACTTTGTATTGATTCATTGATTTATGAATGCATTATTCACCTGAAAACCCCTCGCACACCAGATCAGAAACCTCAGACCCATAACCGACACACCTCATCTTACCTCGACCTTAGATTTGCCGATCCGCCGCTCCATACCGCCGTTTCCACCTCGGATCTGTCCACCACCGGCTTCTTTTCCGCTGATTCAACCTTCTGTCGGCTTCCTTTCTTGTTTCTTCACCTAAAACTCTCAAGAAAACGCATCAGAACGTTCAGATCCGTAAGCGTACATGACAGATCTTACCTGGACGAAACGAGCCGACGTCGAGCCGCCGCTTCTTGCCCCGCAACCGGGCTCTGATACCACTTGTTGTGGATCAGCCCCGGTCGAGGTTCGCCTCACTATTCTCTCCGGTCTCTCATGTGTGAAGAACAGAAAACGAAAGAGGAGACAGAGGTTTTACGAGTTCAGCTCCGAGCATAAAGCTCGGGCCTATGTCTCGGGAAGAGGAAGCCGCGTTTAGTAGCTAGGGTTACAACAGGGGAACACTGTCGGAAACCGCCGAAACGGCGCCGGAAACCGCGAGCACGTCTCTCGGCCGAAACACAAACACCAACCCTTTTCCGTTCGAATGATACAACGAAGAAGAAACCCTTAGGGTTTCATTAAACGCTGGTAATGACGGAAATGCCCCTCCATCCTTCTGAGACCCTCTGTCTCGAACCGAGGCTTCGAGACCCTCCGCTTCTTCTAGACGATTTGCTGAAGACATCAGCAACTACTTTTTGCTTTTTTTAGGGTTTCGGGCATTGTTAACCTACTTTTTAGGGTTTCGGGCATTGTTATCTTTCGATACCCGGACCTGCGTTGAAAAGTGCAAATCTTATGAAAACTTTTACACGTCTGAAGGGGTAGGTTGTTAACGGTTGAACATTAAATAAATAAATAAATATATTATTAATTAGGTCCTGCATCTGAAGGGGCACGTCGCTTCGTTACTTGTTTAATGAACATTAAGATATTATCATTAATTCATCACTAGTGTAAAAACGTATGTTTTGTTTTTCACAAGTATCCGTAAATGCAAATAACGAAGCGTCGTGCCCCTTCAGATGCAGGAACTGCAATATATGCAGGTTGCCAAGCAAGGCCTTTCTTTCCCCCGGGACAAGCCGGACGTGCGCCTTGAGATCAATCAATTAATTTATAAATACTACTCATGAACGTACTGGAAAGACAGAAAGCGAAAGAAAGCGACAGAAAGTAGAGAGATATATGTCTGGTGCTGGGGTTAGTGGAAGATGCAGCGGAAGCCATGCACAACGACACATCCAGCCCAGAGATATGTCTGTAGCTTTAGTTGTTGCAAGCACTTGCGGAAGCGCCGGTAAAGAAAAAACGAAGCCCAAAAGGTAAGGTGGTCAGTTAAAGAAGTTTTTTGATGTTACTGAAAGTTATATTGATTATGGTTTAAGTATTGCGTATGTGTGTTTGTTAGGAAGGGAGCGTGGTGTTCTCTTACGGAAAACAACTTTCCACGAGAACGTGTGTCTGTTCACGCGATATCCCTACCCATCTACCGGCTGCGCAAATTCACGTGATGGAACATTTGGAGGAGTGTTTGAAAGGTTCATAATGTGCTCACGAACATTCCCGTTGCCCTTCTACCTCATGGAGATGATTTCCGACAAAAGGGAAATCGTTTCAGCTTTGTCATTTTTGGCAAAGCATTTCTCCAAGGCATCGAGATACTTCGTAGCCACTGTAACTTCCTCAAGCACATGTCCCAAGAAGACTGGAGGGATGGATGCTTTAATGATCATAAGATAAATACGGTTTGAGTCTTCCCAACTATTGATTTTGATGTGATGCGATCAGCATCAGAAATCGGATCTGTAGTAGTTGGTTTAGACTCCCTCATCGCAATGTCTTTACCATTCAAAGCTAACACAATCAGTAAGTGTTGCTTCCATCTAGCAAAGTTCGACCCATCTAGGACGGTATCGAACCAATGTTGGCTGAGATACCTGAAGCCGTTTGCAGAACTGAAAAACAAAAGCTCATGTCAGACAACCATTCAATAAAAACCTGAATTGAATGAACACTTAAATTGACATATCCGAACAAGACACTAGCACAACATCAATATTCAATCTTTGGACTGAAGAATTAACTTGCAATAAGTGGCTCAAAGTGATGAATAAACAATGTTAATCTAGCACCTCATGCGATAAACTAACCTTTGGGTCCGTTCATCACACTTATGTCATGACGAATGATTAACACTTGTTTATTATCACACACACAAATTTAATTCTGCCATATCACGAATAACCTTTGGGTATATCGAAATACACATGAATCAAATAAGTGAATCCTCTCAATGTACTCGATATGACTATTTCTCACAAAAGAGCTCACTTTGGCGAGTTATTGTGAAATCTAATCAAACTCATACATTAATCAAGGATAATCTTTTCTCAATCAAATCGCTTCACCGCATGTCCCCCCTCGAGGCACAGAACCTGCACCCCTCCCGCGTCACCTCCCGTGAAACCTGCGGTTTGCATTTTGATTATGGATTTGCTTGTTGTTCTGCAGGTTTCAAACCCTGACATGCGTTGAACGGTGCAGTTCTTAAGAATTATCTAACACATGCGATACTATTACTTTTTCCGCAATTCTTCCCCGCAGGTTGTTAAGCAGGTTCCCTGACCTCGCCGCATTTTGCACTTGCCTAGTGCACGTTATTGGTCTCGTTCGTAACCACAGGTCGTCGGTTTCTGCAGACCTGCGCGCTCTGACCAAAGCCAAAAAAAGGTCTGAGCTGGCGTTTTCACGTTCCGCATGTCATATCCTCGTATTGCACGTCCTGATTTCGCTTCAC
>NW_010965103.1:23118-32860 GCF_000463585.1 Tarenaya hassleriana
ATTGCACGTCCTGATTTCGCTTCACCGAATGTTCCCCCTCGAGGCACAGGACCTGCACCCCTCCCGCGTCACCTCCCGTGAAATCTGCGGTTTGCATTTTGAACTTTTGTCTGATGAGAAACATCACAGCTATGTGGTCGGTAGAAGGTGTTGCTTCCACCACCGAAGTTACTTCGTCTTTGTTCATGTGCGTCCTTCGACGCCCTCTTGTGCTTTGCCCGGAAGAGGTACCATTAGACCGACTTTTTTCAATTTCGTGTACCCTTTTTGTTTCCTCTATTACACTCGCCCACAGGTTCTTAGGCAGGTTCCTTGACCTCGCCGCATGTTGCACTTGCCTAGTGCACGTTATACTACGAACATAATGCAAATACGTTCAGATTGTTAACGATAATTACGACCGCTATTCACTACGAACATAATGCAAATACGACCATCTAATTAACGATAACTACGACCGTGTCTACAACTATAGCAACTTACCATGAGTGGGATTACAATCCCATGAAGGGTCACCTGGAATTGTCATTCTTTTCTATCTATGTTACTTTGTGTTATGTTATGGATTTGCTTGTTGTCCTGCAGGTTTCAAACTCTAACCTGCGTTGAACGGTGCAGTTTTAAGAATTATCTAACACATGCGATACTATTACTTTTTCCGCAGTTCTTCCCCGCAGGTTGTTAGGCAGGTTCCCTGACCTCGCCGCATTTTGCACTTGCCTAGTGCACGTTATTGGTCTCGTTCCTAACCATAGGTCGTCGGATTCTGCAGATCTGCGCGCTCTGACCAAAGCCAAAAAAAGGTCTGATCTGGCGTTTTCACGTTCCGCAGGTCATATCCTCGTATTGCACGTCCTGATTTCGCTTCACCGAATGTTCCCCCTCGAGGCACAGGACCTGCACCCCTCCCGCGTCACCTCCCGTGAAACCTGCGGTTTGCATTTGTGAACTTTTGTCTGATGAGAAACATCACAGCTATGTAGTCGGTAGAATGTGTTGCTTCCACCACCGAAGTTACTTCGTCTTTGTTCGTGTGCGTCCTTCGACGCCCTCTTGTGCTTTGCCCGGAAGAGGTACCATTAGACTGACTTTTTTCAATTTCGCGTACCCTTTTTGTTTCTTCTACTACACTCACCCGCAGGTTGTTAGGCAGGTTCCCTGACCTCGCTGCATGTTGCACTTGCCTAGTGTACGTTATACTACGAACATAATGCAAATACGTTCAGATTGTTAACGATAATTACGACCGCTATTCACTACGAACATAATGCAAATACGACCAACTAATTAACGATAACTACGACCGAGTCTACAACTATAGCAACTTACCATGAGTGGGATTACAATCCCATGAAGGGTCAGCTGGAATTGTCATTCTTTTCTATCTATGTTACTTTTGTTATGTTATGGATTTGCTTGTAGTTCTGCAGGTTTAAAACCCTGACCTGCGTTGAACGGTGCAGTTCTTAAGAATTATCTAACACATGCGATACTATTAATTTTTCCTCAGTTCTTCCCCGCGGGTTGTTAGACAGGTTCCCTGACCTCGCCGCATTTTGCACTTGCCTAGTGCATGCTATTGGTCTCGTTCGTAACCACAGGTCGTCGGTTTCTGCAGACCTGCGCGCTCTGACCAAAGCCAAAAAAAGGTCTGATCTGGCGTTTTCACGTTCCGCAGCCATATCCTCGTATTGCATGTCCTGATTTCGCTTCACCGAATGTTCCCCCTCGAGGCTCAGGACCTGCACTCCTCCCGCGTCACCTCCCGTGAAACCTGCGGTTTGCATTTTGAACTTTTGTCTGATGAGAAACATCACAGCTATGTATTCGGTAGAAGGTGTTGCTTCCAACACCAAAGTTACTTCGTCTTTGTTCGTGTGCGTCCTTCGACGCCCTCTTGTGCTTTGCCCGGAAGAGGTACCATTAGACCGACTTTTTTCAATTTTGCGTACCTTGTTTGTAGGGGTGTCAATTTGGGCCTGAGGTTCGAAGCCTGGCCCGACCCAACCCGAAAAATAGCGGACTTCGGGCTCGAATCGAGCCGGCCCGGAAGCAAGAAAATTTAAACAAAAAAAAGGAAAAAACAAAAAAATGCACGTCCTGATTTCGCTTCACCGAATGTCCCCCCTCGAGGCACAGGACCTGCACCCCTCCCGCGTCACCTCCCGTGAAACCTGTGGTTTGCATTTTGATTATGGATTTGCTTGTTGTTCTGCAAGTTTCAAACCCTGACCTGCGTTGAACGGTGCAGTTCTTAAGAATTATCTAACACATGCGATACTATTACTTTTTCCGCAGTTCTTCCCCGCAGGTTATTAGGCAGGTTCCCTGACCTCGCCGCATTTTGCATTTGCCTAGTGCACGTTATTGGTTTCGTTCGTAACCACAGGTCGTCGGTTTCTGCAGACCTGTGCGCTCTGACCAAAGCCAAAAAAGGTCTGATCTGGCGTTTTCACGTTCCGCATGTCATATCCTCGTATTGCACATCTTGATTTCGCTTCACCGAATGTTCCCCCTCGAGACACAGGACCTGCACCCCTCCCGCGTCACCTCCCGTGAAACCTGCGGTTTGCATTGTGAACTTTTGTCTGATGAGAAACATCACAGCTATGTGGTCGGTAGAAGGTGTTGCTTCCACCACCGAAGTTACTTCGTCTTTGTTCGTGTGCGTCCTTCGACGCCTTCTTGTGCTTTGCCCGGAAGAGGTACCATTAGACCGACTTTTTTCAATTTCTCGTACCTTGTTTGTAGGGGTGTCAATTTAGGCCCGGGGCCCGAGGCCCGAAGTCCGGCCCAACCCAACCTGAAAGATAGCGGACTTCGGGCTCGAATTGGGCCGGCCCGAAAGCAAGAAAAATAAAACAAAAAAAAAAAGAAAAAAAGAAAAAAATGCACGTCCTGATTTCGCTTCACCGAATGTCCCCCCTCGAGGCACAGGACCTGCAACCCTCCCGCGTCACCTCCCGTGAAACATGCGTTTTGCATTTTGATTATGGATTTGCTTGTTGTGCTGCAGGTTTCAAACCCTGACCTGCGTTGAACGGTGCAGTTCTTATGAATTATGTAACACATGCGATACTATTACTTTTTCCGCAGTTCTTCCCCGCAGGTTGTTAGGCAGGTTCCCTGACCTCGCCGCATTTTGCACTTGCCTAGTGCACGTTATTGGTCTCGTTCGTAACCATAGGTCGTCGGTTTCTGCAGACCTACGCGCTCTGACCAAAGCCAAAAAAAGGTCTGATCTGGCGTTTTCACGTTCCGCAGGTCATATCCTCGTATTGCACGTCCTGATTTCGCTTCACTGAATGTCCCCCCTCGAGGCACATGACTTGCACCCCTCCCGCGTCACCTCCCGTGAAACCTGCGGTTTGCATTTTGATTATGGATTTGCTTGTTATTCTGCAGGTTTCAAACCCTGACCTGCGTTGAACGGTGCAGTTCTTAAGAATTATCTAACACATGCGATACTATTACTTTTTCCGCAGTTCTTCCCGCAAGTTGTTAGGCAGGTTCCCTGACCTCGCTGCATTTTGCACTTGCCTAGTGCACGTTATTGGTCTCATTCGTAACCACACGTCGTCGGTTTCTGCAGACCTGCGCGCTCTGACCAAAGCCAAAAAAAGGTCTGATCTGGCGTTTTCACGTTCCGCAGGTCATATCCTCGTATTGCACGTCCTGATTTCGCTTCACTGTATGTTCCCCCTCGAGGCACAGGACCTGCACCCCTCCCGCGTCACCTCCCGTGAAACCTGCGGTTTGCATTGTGAACTTTTGTCTGATGAGAAACATCACAGCTATGTGGTCGGTAGAAGGTGTTGCTTCCACCACCGAAGTTACTTCGTCTTTGTTCGTGTGCGTCCTTCGACACCCTCTTGTGCTTTGCCCGGAAGAGGTACCATTAGACCGACTTTTTTCAATTTCGCGTACCCTTTTTGTTTCCTCTACTACACTCGCCCGCAGGTTGTTAGACAGGTTCCCTGACCTCGCCGCATGTTGCACTTGCCTAGTGCACGTTATACTGCGAACATAATGCAAATACGTTCAGATTGTTAACTATAATTACGACCGCTATTCACTACGAACATAATGCAAATACGACCATCTAATTAACGATAACTACGACCATGTCTACAACTACAGCAACTTACCATGAGTGGGATTACAATCCCATGAAGGGTCAGCTCGAATTGTCATTCTTTTCTATCTATGTTACTTTTGTTATGTTATGGATTTGCTTGTAGTTCTGCAGGTTTCAAATCCTGACCTGCGTTGAACGGTGCAGTTCTTAAGAATTATCTAACACATGCGATACTATTACTTTTTCTGCAGTTCTTCCCCGCAGGTTGTTATGCAGGTTCCCTGACCTCGCCGTATTTTGCACTTGCCTAGTGCACGTTATTGGTCTCGTTCGTAACCACAGGTCGTCGGTTTCTGCAGACCTGCGCGCTCTGACCAAAGCCAAAAAAAGGTCTGATCTGGCGTTTTCACGTTCCGCAGGTCATATCCTCCTATTGCACGTCCTGATTTCGCTTCACTGTATGTTCCCCCTCGAGGCACAGGACCTGCACCCCTCCCGCGTCACCTCCCGTGAAACCTGCGGTTTGCATTGTGAACTTTTGTCTGATGAGAAACATCACAGCTATGTGGTCGGTAGAAGGTGTTGCTTCCACCACCGAAGTTACTTCGTCTTTGTTCGTGTGCGTCCTTCGACGCCCTCTTGTGCTTTGCCCGGAAGAGGTACCATTAGACCGACTTTTTTCAATTTCGTGTACCCTTTTTGTTTCCTCTATTACACTCGCCCGCAGGTTGTTAGGCAGGTTCCATGACCTCGCCGCATGTTGCACTTGCCTAAAGGCACGTTATTGGTCTCGTTCGTAACCACAGGTCGTCGGTTTCTGCAGACCTGCGCGCTTTGATCAAAGCCAAAAAAAGGTCTGAGCTGGCGTTTTCACGTTCCGCATGTCATATTCTCTTATAGCACGTCCTGATTTCGCTTCACCGAATGTTCCCCCTCGAGGCACAGGACCTGCACCCCTCCCGCGTCACCTCCCGTGAAATCTGCGGTTTCCATTTTGAACTTTTGTCTGATGTGAAACATCACAGCTATGTGGTCGGTAGAAGGTGTTGCTTCCACCACCGAAGTTACTTCGTCTCTGTTCGTGTGCGTCCTTCGACGCCCTCTTGTGCTTTGCCCGGAAGAGTTACCATTCGACCGACTTTTTCAATTTCGCGTACCCTTTTCTTTTCCTCTATTACACACGCCCGCAGGTTGTTAGGCAGGTTCCATGACCTCGCCGCATGTTGCACAGTGCACGTTATACTACGAACATAAATCAAATACGTTCAGATTGTTAACGATAATTACGACCGCTATTCACTACGAACATAATGCAAATACGACCATCTAATTAACGATAACTACGACCGTGTCTACAGCTATAGCAACTTACCATGAGTGGGATTACAATCCCATGAAGGGTCAGCTGGAATTGTCATTCTTTTCTATCTATTAACCTTTGTGTTATGTTACGGATTTGCTTGTTGTTCTGCAGGTTTCAAACCTGGACCTGCGTTGAACGGTGAAGTTCTTAAGAATTATCTAACACATGCGATACTATTACTTTTTCGCTGTTCATCCCCGCAGGTGAGTAGTATTTTTAATTTAATTTTAATTTATTAGAGGGAAAAATACTTACAAGCTATGCGACATGCGATACTGATTAGAGTGCAGTAATTTTTTTATTTGTTTTTGTTTAGTTTTTCTGATATTTTCCCTCCATTTTTCTCGTTTCCCTTCCACTTCGGTTTCAGGGTGTTTTTGTCACTTTCGTTGTAGCAGCAAAGGTATGCAGGTCATTTTAAACTTAAAAAAGTATACAATGCAAAGATTGATAAATAAAAGTATACCTTGCAAAGACCCTTTTTTTTTTGGCACACTAGCGCTAATTTCCTCTAAAAATTATTCCTTTTAACAAAAAATATTTTTCATGAAGAAATTTCTATACAAAACCGAAAAATGTATTTAAAAAAACCACAGTGTATACATGTATATTTGTGTATATGTATATACATGTATATGTGTATGTATATATATATATATATATATATGTATATGTAGTCGGTTCATTGCATTGTTTTGCCGGGTGTTACAAATCCATGTAAAAAATGCTAAATAAAAATAAAACAATATTCGTGGGATGTATTGTATGGTTCTAGCATTACTTTATTTTTCTAGCATTAAACATGACATTAAATACATTTACTTTTCTTTGGCAAATAGACACCTTCTTCCCAAACAAAAGCTAATCTATCACATACATAAAGAAAATAGTTTGTCTCCTTACGAAAGCCAAAAAATATATACTTAAATCAAAAACACAAAAGCGCAGTGTGTAATATATATATGAATATATGAATATGTATATACGTGTATATATGTATGTGTATATATTCGGTACATTGCATTTTTTGCCGGTTGTTAGATATACTAAATAAAAACAAACGATACTAGTGGGTGTGTTGTATGCTTCCAACATCGATCTTCTCCCATATGCCTCGGACCTTTTGTCGGATAGAATATTCCTTATTAATTGATAACCTTTTTTCAGATAGAATTAATGTCATCATTTTTATCTTATATGACCAATTCTCCCATGTGGTGTGCTGCGCCTTCCTCCTTCCTCGTACCTTTTTTCAGATGGAATTAATGTTCATACTCTATCTGATATGACCAACTTGCCGGTGTCGCTTTACATGTCCGTTTCATTTTATATGTACTTTAAGATTCAAACACACAAATTTTAAAAAATAATGATTTATTCAAAATACACTTATTTATTATATAGAAAATTATTATTTCTAAATATATAAAACATTTAAGTATTATTAATTATTGTTGGGGACGGCGGTTGTTGACGACAGCAAAACTCCGGCAATTCGAGCGATTCCAGATAATTACCTGAAATTAAAAAAATATTTTGTCGAGGCCTGTGAAACACAGTTTCTTTAAGTTCGATTTCCGTGCCACCTCTAAAGCTTCGAGGCTATTGGAGCACGGTGAACTCCCAGGATACAACGACCGCGTATTTGGAAGAAGCTTTCCAAATACCAAGCGAACTCAGAGAGAGATATGAGCAAATATGTGAATGCTCTTTTTTTCTCTAGAATGCTTGTTTCATTTTCTGTGTGGTTTATGAGCTAACCCAAGACCCCTATTTATAGTAGAGGGGAGAATCTCAAAACAAATCAATTTGAATTTCAAAATTCAAATTTGATTTTATCTTGATATTATCTCAATCTTATTTTAATCATATTTGATAGATTTTCTGCGGATTTGAATCCAATTTGAATTTGAATTTGAATTTCAAATTCAAACAAGAATATTCTCTTAATATTCTGCAGATTTAAATTTATACGGACCGGGCTTCTCACGGGCTAGGCCCGTTTTGATTCTATCAAATACACCCAAATCCAACACAATTTACAACCAATTACACAGTTCATAGTGACATCTAATTCGAAACAAAGTAAAACCTTACAGATAATGCCTAAACAGATTGAATAGATGAGTGGAGAATGTTAATAGATTTAGGCCCACAGTCTGTTGGTTTTAATGCTCTAGGATACTCCGTGATATGACATTTTGACTCATCAGATTGGTTACCACTTTCTTCAGACTTTTTCTCAGAGTTTTCTTCAGATTCACCACCACTTTCTTGCGTCGTTTCTTCACTTTCGTTCCCATCCTCAGATTTTTTTTCTTCCAAGCTCTCTTCCACTTGAATTTTCTTGTTTTGCTTCACCACATCGCCTTTTGTTTCTACTTCTCTAGCATTTGAATTTTTCTCCCCATCACCACCTTCGTTTCTTTCCTCCTCTGACTCAGTGTTCTAGCCGGAGTTCTGATCATCCTACTTCTCCTCAGCAGATAACTCCGCATAATTCTTCTCTACATTACTCTCTGCCACGACCTCATTTTCCTCATTCTTTTCATCAGAATCTTTCCTGGAAACCTCTTCTTTCGTGAAGTCAATGTTGAAACTTTCAAAATCTTTTGTAGTTTCCCTCGACCACAAGCCCAAAGACTCAGCCAGGGAAGAAGACGATGGTGACATGAACATCCATGCCCCGATCAGGCAGAGGGAAACAAGCAAAACTATGGTAATGGTTAAGCAATAGCTCGATGACTTCCTCCCTTCCTAATTCCATTAGGATTCCTATTCCAATTGGATTCGATCGCCATGGACTTCGTGGTCAGATTACCGCTCACACCAAGCAAGAAGAACGCCATTTGGGTAGTCGTGGATCGACTAACCAAATCCGCTCATTTTATTCCCATCCCTCAGGAGTATCCGATCGAGCGGTTGGCGCAGATTTATGTTGATGAGATCATGCGTCTACGCAATACACGTTTGCTTAGAGGATTTCCACGAAATAGCACCTCCACCAACAACGAATATATATCCACTTGTGGATTTATTCTCATTCGAATCTGATATCCAGTTCGCATCAGAATATCCTTCTAATACTGCTGGATATCTTGTATAATGCAGTCCATAATTCTCAGTATACCTTAGATATCTAAGGAGTCTAATTATGGCCTTCCAATGATCACAACTTGGATTGCTCGTATATCTGCTAAGCCTATTCACGGTATTAGCAATATCCGGCCTTGTACTATTCATAAGATGCATTAAGCTTCCTATGATTCTGGAATATTCTAATTGTTGAACTCCCTCACCGTGATGTTTTTTCAAATGAGAATTAACATCAATTGGAGTTCTGGCCTCAGAATTTCCATCTTTGTCAAATCTCTCTAAGATTTGTTTTATATAATGATTTTGGGATAACGCATAACCGTCTTGTGTCTTGATAATTCTCATACCAAGTATTACATCTGCTATTCCCAAGTCTTTCATGTCAAAGTGATTTGATAATATGGTTTTCGTAGCTTTAATCACCTTATCACCACTACCAGTAATGATCATATCATCTACGTAAAGACAGATAATCACAAATTCTGTCTCATTACCTTTGACATATATGCACTTGTCAACCTCGTTGACCCGAAATCCATTTGACAACATTACGCTATCAAACTTCGCATGCCATTGTTTCGGAGCTTGTTTAAGTCCATACAATGATTTCACAAGTTTACACACTTTTCCCTCTTGTTCGTGCACTCTGCACCCTTCAGGTTGAAGCATGTATACTTCTTCTTCCAGTTCACCATTTAGAAATGCAGTCTTTACATCCATCTGATGTAATTCTAGATTATGTAAGGCTGCCAAGGCTATAATAAACCTTATGGATGTTTTCCGAGCGACTGGAGAGTAAACATCGAAGTAATCGACACCCTCAGTTTGTCTATAGCCTTTGACTACAAGTCTCGCCTTGTATTTTTCAATAGAACCATCCGGTTTCATCTTTCTTTTGAAGATCCATTTATAACCCAATGGTTTGCATCCTTGTGGAAGATCCACGAGTTCCCAAGTGTGATTTTGTCGGATTGATTCAATCTCACTCTTCACTGCTTCCTTCCAATAAGGAGCTTCGGGAGATGACATAGCCTCTTGATATGTCTGTGGTTCTTTATCCAACATAAACGTTAGATAATCAGAACCAAAAGAAGTCGGTTTCTTTGCCCTTTTACTTCTTCTAGGCTCTTCATCCTCTTCATCTAATTGCTTAGAAGATTCATTAATTATTTGAGATTCCATACCACTTGGATCTAATTCTATCC
>NW_010965103.1:33012-34478 GCF_000463585.1 Tarenaya hassleriana
TTTGGTCCTAACCTAGTTCGTTTAGGAATAGGGATAGGAACCTTAGCCAGACAACCCCATACTCTCAAGTATTTGTAGCTAGGTGATTTGCCTTTCCACAACTCATAGGGCGTTTTGTCGAGCCTTTTATGGGGCACTCTGTTTAATACAAAGTTAGCAGAAATCACTGCTTCCCCCCACAAGTTCTGAGTAGATCCATAGCATTCATCATCTCTTTCAGCGTTTTATTCTTGCGTTCAGCAATGCCATTCTGTTTTGGCGTATAAGGGGCCGTAGTTTGATGGATGATGCCATGATCTGCGCACAATTGCGCAAAAGGCGACTCATATTCACCTCCTCTGTCGCTTCTCAAAGCTTTGATTTTCTTTCCAAGTTGATTTTCAACTTCATTTTTATAGAAATTAAACATCTCTATTGCCTCATCTTTACTTCTCATTAAGTAGAGATAACAATACCGAGTACAATCATCAATAAAAATAATGAAGTACTTCTTTCCACCTCTGGTTTGCACATATTTCAAATCGCATACATCTGTATGTATCAATTCCAAAGGTTCAGTACTTCGTTCAATATTTTTAAACGAAGACTTAGCAAATTTCGCTTCAACGCAGACTTCACACTTGTGGTCTTTGTCTAATTTAAATTTTGGTAGCAGATTAAAAGACATTAATCTTTGCATAGACTTAAGATTCACATGTCCTAATCTACCATGCCATAATCTTGACTCATTCAAGTAAGCAGAAGAAGTAGAAGCTTTATTAATATCATTTGCGGTTATATTATTTGCCGCATTGGTGTCACAAATGGTCATTACATTCATCTTGAACATACCATTTGCTAGATAACCTCTACCTAGATACACACCATCTTTTGACACTACAACTCTCTCAGACTCAAAAACTAGCTTAAAGCCTTTCTTTGACATCACAGACCCAGAGAGCAGGTTCTTACGAATGTCTGGCACATGAAGAACCTCAGTAAGTGTCAGCTTCTTTCCAGATGTCATCTTCAAAATGACTGAACCTTTGCCCTCCACTTTGGATGCAGCAGATTTTCCCATATAGCAACTTTCTCCGGTGACAGTGTCATAGGTGGTGAACATCCATTTGTTAGCATAAATGTGGCGGGTTGCTCCAGTGTCAATCCACCATTCTCTCGGATTATCTCCGACCATGTTCACTTCTGACACAACTGCTACGAACTCAGACTCCCCATCTTCTACTTCAGCTACATGAGCTTGGGTCTTATTCCCAATTTTCTTCTAGGCACCTTCCTTGCGATGGTAGCAATCCTTCGCCAGATGTCCAGCCTTGCCACAAACGTAGCAATTCCCCTTGAATTTCTTGGAGTTGACATTCTTATCAATCTTCCGCTTTTTAATCCCTTTGGCCTTAGTCGTCTCAACGACATTTGCCTTGGATCCAAACTGCCCATTCATTTTAAGAATAGGTTGAGACTCCTGCCGG
>NW_010965103.1:35183-38060 GCF_000463585.1 Tarenaya hassleriana
CAGTATTTGAATCCATGGGATTTCTTGGATTATCACTGATCTGTTGAATAAATCCAATCATTGTTAGCTTTCACAAAGCTTATAAACTAAACCGAGTTTCACTTAACTTATAAATTGGTTTTGCTCGCTTCCAGTGATAGCCGGAGGAGGGTTCACCCTGATTCCCACGTCCTTACTATGAGGAGGGTATAAAGGGCTTCCTCTTCAAACCCGGCCCGCTAAGACAAAGCTTGCTTCCCCAATTTACAGGAAAAGTTACTTCCGATTTTGTTTAACCTTTTTCTTTTCTTCCAAAAAAGATAAATAATAATATTCTTTTTTTTCTCACAAAACACTTTTAAATATGTTGGGCTTTCTCTTATGTACTTTTAGATTAATCTCTTCAAATTGGGTCAAAACTAAACTTTTCAATTTGGGCTTACTCTTTTGGGCTTTTCAAAATCTCTTTGAATTTGGGCTTCAATTTTAAATTTGGGCCTTAAACTCAATTTGGGCATTCACAAAACAACTATTTGGTTTTTTTTTTCCAACACTTTTTTTTTTTAACCTAATTGGTTTTAGATCCAAATTCGTGTGAGATTTTATACCGAAATTAAAAGGAGATTTAGGCACTTACTCGAGAAGTTTGCCTCGTGTTAACCATGTCGAACTTAAAACTGTTGGGGTGGTTGTTGACGACAGCAAAACTCCGGCAATTCGAGCGATTCCAGATAATTACCTGAAATTAAAAGAATATTTTGTCGAGGCCTGTGAAACACAGTTTCCTTAAGTTCGATTTCCGTGCCACCTCTAAAGCTTCGAGGCTATTGGAGCACGGTGAACTCCCAGGATACAACGACCGCGTATTTGGAAGAAGCTTTCCAAATACCAAGCGAACTCAGAGAGAGATATGAGCAAATATTTGAATGCTCTTTTTTTCTCTAGAATGCTTGTTTCCTTTTCTGTGTGTTTTATGAGCTAACCCAATACCCCTATTTATAGTAGAGGGGAGAATCTCAAAACAAATCAATTTGAATTTCAAAATTCAAATTTGATTTTATCTTGATATTATTTTAATCTTATCTCAATCATATTTGATAGATTTTCTGCGGATTTGAATCCAATTTGAATTTGAATTTGAATTTCAAATTCAAACAAGAATATTCTCTCAATATTCTGCAGATTTAAAACTTTCCACGCACCGGGCTTCTCACGGGTTAGGCCCGTTTTGATTCTATCAAATAAACCCAAATCCAACAATCCCCCACAAGAATCAAAATAGGGCCTTGAGTTAGGTGAACCTAAATGCATCTCATGCAACTAATGCAAATGATGTGCAATGCAAAATTTGCTCATCGAGAGTTTACTGTATCCGAAAAGGTAGTTTTACCTTTGAACCTTCCGTAGTGAAATACTATCGGATGTACTTGCTAAACAGTGAACGCGATGTCTTGAACTATTCAGCTTTTGTATACACCAAGACAATAGTACTCACGCAGCACCCTCTCTCTCTCTCGTTAGTCCATTTGTTGCGCCCATTATGGCCCTGGGACAGCACCTGGTAAATTTCATCAAGTACTCTAGAGAATTAGCCCTTTTGTCATTCTCATAGAAGCGGCCCACTTCATACTTGATATAGGAGATTTCTCTTTGAGAGTATCTCAATATACTCCACTCTCGTAGGAGATAAGAGAATCTTTAAGAGTATAAACTCAACCTTCCCAATTTGTATCACTCTTATCATAGGAATGTGAAGAGATATCAGTCTCAAGTGATCCCATCGACCCCCCCACAATTATACCGGCAGTTTGTCCAGATAGGTTGGGTTGCCATCATGGTGGTTTGTCATTCTATGGGCTTTAATCCCATTCCCCTCGATAATATTTCTACCTGATCTCTGTTAAGGCCTTTGGTCAGAGGATCAGCCAAATTATCTTTTGATCTCACAAAATCAATAGATATGACACCATCTGTTAGTAATTTTCTAACAGAGTTATGTCGTCTGCGGATGTGTCGCGACTTTCCCTTATACACATGGCTTTTTGCCCTTCCTATTGCAGACTGACTATCGCAATGTATGCAAATTCCAGACATCGGCTTAGGCCATATAGGAATATTCTCAAGTAAGTTTCGAAGCCACTCAGCTTCTTCACCAGCAAGGTCTAAAGCTATAAATTCAGATTCCATAGTGGATCTTGCAATACACGTTTGCTTAGAGGATTTCCACGAAATAGCACCTCCACCAACAACGAATATATATCCACTTGTGGATTTATTCTCATTCGAATCTGATATCCAGTTCGCATCAGAATATCCTTCTAATACTGCTGGATATCTTGTATAATGCAGTCCATAATTCTCAGTATACCTTAGATATCTAAGGAGTCTAATTATGGCCTTCCAATGATCACAACTTGGATTGCTCGTATATCTGCTAAGCCTATTCACGGTATTAGCAATATCCGGCCTTGTACTATTCATAAGATGCATTAAGCTTCCTATGATTCTGGAATATTCTAATTGTTGAACTCCCTCACCGTGATGTTTTTTCAAATGAGAATTAACATCAATTGGAGTTCTGGCCACAGAATTTCCATCTTTGTCAAATCTCTCTAAGATTTGTTTTATATAATGACTTTGGGATAACGCATAACCGTCTTGTATCTTGATAATTTTCATACCAAGTATTACATCTGCTATTCCCAAGTCTTTCATGTCAAAGTGATTTGATAATATGGTTTTCGTAGCTTTAATCACCTTATCACCACTACCAGTAATGATCATATCATCTACGTAAAGACAGATAATCACAAATTCTGTCTCATTACCTTTGACATATATGCACTTGTCAACCTCGTTGACCCGAAATCCATTTGACAACATTACGCTATCAAACTT
>NW_010965103.1:43350-44799 GCF_000463585.1 Tarenaya hassleriana
TATAACGGGAAGAGTAATGCATTCATGAACCAATGAATCAATACAAAGTCAAAATGTCATATCACGGATCATCCTAGAGCATCATAACCAACACCTATCGCCCTGCGCATCTGCGGCTATCGCTCTGCGCACCTGCAGACATGCGGCTACCCTTTACAATATTTCTCTACGCTTATGTGATAATCTATCTTTTAAAAATCGGTAAGTTTTACTATTTGATCTTTTTTTTCTCCAATATTTTCTCTATCTTCTCTATTTCTTATATAGTTTATCTAATCTATTCAAATACTCTTCTCGTTGATTTTTTTCTTTGATATTCTGATCATTTTTTTGCATGCACATAAGGTGTTTGATGAAATGTATATACCAGAAAACTGCGCCAGATGATCTGCGATTTGTGAAAAATGGCATGCGCTATGCGTTAAATGACCTATGATCTCTAGCAGATGATTTGCGGTCTGCGGCAGGTCCTTTGGTCTACGGACCTACGGCTATCGCCCTACGGACGTGCGGACCTGCGGCTATCGCCCTACGGACCTGCGAATCTACGGCTATCGCCCTGCGAACCTGCGGCTATCGCCCTGCGCACTTGCGCCTATTGTTGGGTTTTCGCTACGGATTCCTAGCATGCGATCATATCGATCTAGGGTTTGGTTTACTAGGTTTCATGCAGCGGAAGAATAATCTAAACCTAGTCAAACGTCACACGCAACCAAAATCATCCGTAAAACCCCGTTTAATCGTGTATATCACCGTAGGAATCGAATACTTACCTCTTTCCAGAAGATCTGAAAATATCAATCGATCCAGGGCCTGTTTTAATCACCAAGAGCTGAAAGTACAGCTCCTCTACACGTATCCACACCGACGCGAAGGATTCAAAACGCTTTTGGAACTGATCTGCTAGGATCTGTGAAGTGAATAGGGTTTCCAAGACTTAGGATCGAATCCCAGGAACTAGAACCTCAAAAGAAACGATTTTCTTGTGTTCTATATCTGTCTTAGGGTTCTGAAAGTTGAGTTCTACTCTTAGGACGGCGTCCAACACCACCTTATAAGTTAGAAACCCTAATCCTTGTGAAAAGAAACTTTTTTCGAGTATTGACTCGGTCCGAGTCAGAACTCTGACTCGGTCGAGTCAGAACGAATCAGCCCAAGCCCATTGTCAACTCTTGACTCGGCCCATTTAGTATTGACTCGGTCCGAGTCAAAACTTTGACTCGACCGAGTCAAAACATCAGCCAAGCCCAAAACACTTTCTGGGCTTCGACCCGCATGGAACTGACTCGATCCGAGATAGAAGGCTGAAAACGTCCCGACACTCTAATTTGATCCGAAAACGGTTTTTCCGACCAAATACAAGTCTTCCTTTCCGAAACTTCACATATAAGTCCATCCCTAATGGTGTGTGACCCTGTAGGCCCATTCGCAGTGGCAGCAGCCTCGAGA
>NW_010965103.1:47210-47654 GCF_000463585.1 Tarenaya hassleriana
TGATGGCAGGTACAAAATAACAATCATGCAACTCCAATACAAGGCCAGAAGGTAAAGTGAGATCGTAAGTCCCGACGGTTAATGCAGCAACTCTTGCTCCATTCCCGACGCGGAGATCTACTTCTCCCTTCGCCAATTGTCTACTTCCTCGAAGTCCTTGCACATTTCTACAAATGTGTGAGGCACATCCGGTATCTAATACCCATGATGTAGAAGTAAATAAGTTCGCCTCTATAACTAAGATACCAGAAGTCGAAGCTTCTGTAAGCTTCTTCTTCCTCTGATCTTCCAGGTAAAGTCTGCAATTTCTATACCAATGCCCAAACGTTCCAAGGGCAAGGGCAAGAGGAAAGTGGCAAGCGTTGTCATTGAACCTAAGCCTGAGTCCAAGAAGGAAGAGTGTTATTTCTGTCATGCCATCGGGCATTGGTATAGAAATTGCAG
>NW_010965103.1:48868-64304 GCF_000463585.1 Tarenaya hassleriana
TCGCCATAGCCTCTGGGTATGTGGTAGGCTCGTCATGTTCTAATAACATGAGTTCCTCATTCCGAGTCACGAGAAATCCATATCTCGTTGGCTCTTGGCGAATCCTGCCTGATCTCTGAGGTTCACTCGTCAAAGGTTGAGTCACAACCGGCAGTGAAACAGGTTGAACTTCTTCAACTTGTTCATGTTGGGTTTTGGGCTACGGATTCCTAGCATGCGATCATATCGATCTAGGGTTTGGTTTACTAGGTTTCATGCAGCGGAAGAATAATCTAAACCTAGTCAAACGTCACACGCAACCAAAATCATCCGTAAAACCCCGTTTAATCGTGTATATCACCGTAGGAATCAAATACTTACCTCTTTCCAGAAGATCTGAAAATAGCAATCGATCCAGGGCGTGTTTTAATCACCAAGAGCTGAAAGTACAGCTCCTCTACACGTATCCACACCGACGGGAAGGATTCCAAACGCTTTTGGAACTGATCTGCTAGGATCTATGAAGTGAATAGGGTTTTCAAGACCTGTGAAGTGAATAGGGTTTCCAAGACTTAGGATCGAATCCCAGGAATTAGAACCTCAAAAGAAACGATTTTCTTGTGTTCTAGATCTGTCTTAGGGTTCTGTAAGTCGAGTTCTCTCCTTAGGACGGCGTCCAACACCTCCTTATAAGTTAGAAACCCTAATCCTTGTGAAAAGAGACTTTTGAGTCAGAACTCTGACTCGGTCAAGTCAGAACTCTGACTCGGTCGAGTCAGAACGAATCAGCCCAAGCCCATTGTCAACTCTTGACTCGGCCCATTTAGTATTGACTCGGTCCGAGTCAAATACTGACTCGGTCCGAGTCAGAAGGCTGAAAACGTCCCGATACTCTGATTTGATCCGAAAACGGTTTTTCTGACCAAATCCAAGTCTTCCTTTTCGAAACTTCACATATAAGTCCATCCCTAATGGTGTGTGACCCTGTAGGCCCATTCGCAGTGGCAACAGCCTCGAGAACCATTCCCGATCTACAAGTCATGGTTAGCCTCTAGCAAGACGCCATGACCACCCACGTTGAATTGAGTTAGAGGTGATCTAACCAAGGCAATAACAGCTCGAGTTCTGATCCTTTATCTCCCGATATCATATGTTGAAAAAGGGCATGGTTTGAGCCACCCTTCAAGTTCAACCGCTTTCTCGTCCTGGCAAATCGACTAATAAAATAGATGCAACTTCATCTATAGCGTGGCCACGCATTTTCATAGTCCGACTTCCACGAGAGGGCCCAGCAATATCTCTCTTATTGAGGAGGTGATAAGTCCCATATTGCATGTCTATTATCTCCATATAATTCGTGAACGTATCTGATCAACGCCGTTATAATCATCCGGTTAAAGACGACGTTTGACGCAGTCAAGACACGCCACTCCTCATATCAGATACTCTAGACATCTCAGGTCTAAGGATCCAAGAACGAACCGCTGTATGAGATTCAAGTCATGACTCTGTCCATGTGACAATCTCATGCGGGTCATCCAGTCACTCGTTCACAACGAGTACCCATGATTGTGATATGCATCCAATGCATCGATCACACCTCATGCTAGTCTTAATTCATCATTGTTCCCACAATGATAACTGACCAGGGAGTTTAGAATCATTCTATAATGATTCAAGGATACCGAAATATAACAAACATGCCAATCATATAACGGGAAAAGTAACGCATCAAAATCAATGAATCAATACAAAGTCAAAATGTCATATCACGGATCATCCTAGAGCATTACAACCAATCGCCCTGCGCATCTGCGGCTATCGCTCTGCGCACCTGCAGACATGCGGCTACCCTTTACAATATTTCTCTACGATTGTGTGATAATCTAGCTTTTAAAAATCGTTAAGTTTTACTATTTGATCTTTTTTTCTCCAATATTTTCCTTATCTTCTCTATTTCTTATATATTTTATCTAATCTAATCAAATACTATTCTCGTTGATTTTTTTTGTGATATTCTGATCATTTTTTTTGCATGCACATAAGGTGTTTGATGAAATGTCTGTACCAGAAAACTACGCCAGATGACCTGCGATTTGTGAAAAATGGCATGCGCTATGCGTTAAATGTCCTATGATCTCTGGCAGATGATTTGCGGTCTGCGGCAGGTCATTTGGCCTACGGACCTACGGCTATCGTCCTGCGGACTTGCGGCTATCGCCCTGCGGACCTGCGGCTATCGCCCTACGCACCTGCGCCTATCGCTCTGTTGCACCTGCGGACATGCGGCTACCCTTTACAGTATTTCTCTACGATTGTGCGATAATCTAGCTTTTAAAGTCGTTAAGTTTTACTATTTGATCTTTTTTTTCTCCAATATTTTCCTCATCTTCTCTATTTCTTATATACTTTATCTAATCTATTCAAATAATCTTCTCGTTGATTTTTTTATGTGATATGCTGATCATTTTTTTGCATGCACATAAGGTGTTTGATGAAATGTTTGTACCAGAAAACTGCGCTAGATGACCTGCAATTTGTGAAAAATGGCATGCGTTATGCGTTAAATGACCTATGATCTCTGGCAGATGATTTGCGGTCTGCGGCAGGTCATTTGGCCTACGGACCTACGGCTATCGCCTTGCAGACCTACAGATCTGCAGCTATCGCCCTGCGGACCTGCGGACCTGCGGCTATCGCCCTGCGCACCTGCGGCTATCGCTCTGCGCACCTGCGGTCATCGCTCTGCGCACTTGCGGACATGCAGCTACCCTTTACAGTATTTCTCTACGATTGTGTGATAATCTAGCTTTTAAAAATCGTTAAATTTTACTATTTGATCTTTTTTTTCCCCAATATTTTCCTTATCTTCTCTATTTCTTATATACTTTATCTAATCTATTCAAATACTATTCTCGTTGATTTTTTCTGTGATATGCTGATCATTTTTTTGCATGCACGTAAGGTGTTTGTTGAAATGTCTGTACCAGATATTCTCGTCTATATCTCTCTACGATTATGTGATAATCTGTATTTTAGAAATCAGTGCATTTTGAGATTTGTTCTTCTGTTTTCTCTATTATTTTCTCTACATGCTCTATTTCTTACAGTTTATCTCATGAATAAAATATTCTTCTACATGATTTCTTTTTCTGTGGTATTCATATGTTCATTTTATTTTCTACATACAAGGTGTTTGATGAAATTCCCGAAATAGAAAACGACGGCAGATTCCAGTATGTATTTGGGTCTACAGCAGGTCACCTGCGACATGCGGCAAGTCACATGCGACATGTCATATGTGACTTACGACATGCGACATATCGCTTGCGACATGCAGCTTGATAACCTGCTGACCTACAAGTATTTTTTCACCAAACCCATGCAAGTGATTTTCTGTACTTATATAAGAAAACAAAATCTATATAAGTGTTTTTTCATATATATGGAAAAAAACGAAATTCATGGAAGTATTTTTTTGTGACAATCTATCTTTTAGAAATCAGAACGCTTTGTTATTTGATCTTATTTTTTCTCCAATATTTTCTCTATCTTCTCTATTTCTTTATTTCTTATATAGTTTATCTAATCTATTCAAATACTATTCTCGTTGATTTTTTTCTGTGATATTCTAATCATTTTTTTGCATGCACATAAGGTGTCTGATGAAATATCTGTACCAGAAAACTGCAGCAGATGACCTGCGATCTGTGAAAAATGACATGCGCTCTGCGTTAAATGACCTATGGTTTCTGGCATATCACTGTGATATGCCGCAAATGATCTGCAGTCTGCGGCAGGTCATTTGGCTTGCGATCGCCCTGCGGACCTGCGGATCTACCGCAAATGATCTACGGTCTCCAAAATTTTCTCTATCTTCTCTATTGCTTACAGTTGATCTAATCAATTCAAATACTCTTCTGATTGATTTCTTTTTCTGTGATATTCTGATCATTTTTTTTGTATGCACAAAAGGTGTTTGATGAAATGTCTGTAAAAGAAAAATGTAGAAGATGACCTGCCGTCTGTGAAAAATGACCTACGCTCTACGGTAAATGACCTACAGCCTACGACAGCTTACCTATGGTCTACCAGATGACATGTTGCCTGCGGCAAGTCTACTTTGGCACATACGTCACCTATCGCTAACCTACAAGTGTTTTTTCTATACTTATATAAGAAAACAAAATCAATATAAGTGTTTTTTCATGTATGTAGAGGAAAACGAAATTCATTCAAGTGTTTTTTTATAAATGTAGAAAATCTGCAGGTTATAATAATATAGAAGGATATGATGGTCATTTTAACTCAAAAAAGTATAGAATACAAAGATTAAAATAGTAGAAGTATAGAATGCAAAGAGGTTTTTTTTTTGGTATATTTATGCAAATTTTTCCTAGAAAAAATTCCATTAAAAAAACCTGTGTTTTTTTTTTGTAATTTTAGTTTTATATATTTTTTATTTTATTAAACTCTTTATTTATTATATTTAATTTTAAAATACTTAATTTTTAAAAAATTAGTAAAAATATTTTAAGCATAAAAATTGAATATTCAATATCGATATAATAACAATTTTATCGTATTCATATAATGTATAATCAACCATCTAATCTTTAATAATATTATCTAATAAAAATAATAAAAATTTAAAAATTATAATAATATTAATAAAAATAATAAAATAAAATAATAAAAATTACTTAGCATATATCACACATACATATATACATATACACATCACATATATATATATATGTATGTGTGATATATGCTAAGTAATTTTTATTATTTTATTTTATTATTTTTATTAATATTACACATACACATAAATATTCACACTAGTTTACATATATATATATGTATATAAGTATGTATGTATATATATGTATATATGTATGTGTATATGTTATATATATGTGTATATATATACATATATACATATGTTTATGTGTATATATATGTATATGTTATATATATATGTTATGTATATATATGTAATTTTTATTATTTTATTAATATTATTATAATATTTTAATAGTTTTTTGTTATTTTTATTATTTAATATTAGTTAATTGATGCAGTGTTATGTGATAATGATGAATTTGTTGTCATGTCAGTATTTAATATTCAATTTTTGTGTTTAAGATTCAATTTATTAAATTTTTAAAAAATATATATTTTATTATTAGATATAATAAGTACAGTAAGATAAAAAAATGATTAAAAATATGAGACTTTTAATAATTTTTTTCTATTTTTTATATAAATACATTCTTTTAGAAAAACAAAGAGTTTCGTTGAGAGATTTAGTTGGATACAAGGATCAGTTAAATTCTGCATTATAAAAAATATTTCTTGATTTTTTTCAATATGTCATTTACCTTTCACAAAAAATACTATATATGTATGCAGGACATCGACGTTTAAATCTCTAACGTAGGAATGTTAGATATATCCGATCTCACAAATTACCGACGAAATCTGTAGTAAGTGATTCCAATATGTAATGGAATCTATGGGTGTCATTGATCATCCGTGGTGGAGCATGTTTTCTTTTTCTTTTTTTCCTCGATATCTATTAAAAGCATGTTCAAGATACTTTTAATTATTCGATGATTTTTCATTAGCATTGGTATAATAATAGGTAAAAAATGGTTGCACTCTCCAAATTTATAGTTTGTTAATATATATATTTTTTTTTATCATAGATAGGTGCTAAATATTTTAAGCGAATAGATATGAAAAAAATCTCGAACTGAAGCAACCGAAATCTATTTCGATACCATTTTCACGAAATCATTACAAAAAATTGAACCGAATATATAAACTGGAAAGAAACCTTAGGAAACAAATTTGGTTAAATTGGAAAAGTTCAAATTGCACCATTCTTAGAGTGTCGCATGCACATTGACGCCAATGAAATATATATATTACGTTAAATTAGCAAGTATGTTTATTTTTCCTAATTTTCCACTCAACAGCAACAACTCTCTTAAAATATAGTTTAAAACCACAATACCTATGTTGGTTGTGATGTTTTAGAATGATTTGTAATATGACATTTGAATTTTTTTGTATTGATTAATTGATTTATGAATGCATTACGTTCCCATTATATGATTTATGTGTTTGTTATATATCGATATCCTTGAGTCATTATAGCATGATTCTAAATTCTCTGGTCAGTTATCATCGTGGGAACGATGATGGATTAATACCATCATGAGGTGTGATTGATGATCATTGGAATGATCATACATATTGGATGCGAATCACAATCATGGGTACTCGTTGGGAACGAGTGACAGGATGACTCGAATAAGATTGTCATATGGACACGAGTCATGACTTGAATCTCATGTAGCGGTTTGTTCTTAATTCTTCGAACCTGAGATGTTTAGAGTATCTGACTTGAGGAATAGTGTGTTTTGACTGCGTCAAACATCTTTTTTACTCGTATGATCATAACGACGTTGATCAAATACGTTTACGAATAATGTAGAGATAATAAACAGTTAAGACGAGATTTTTCACCTCCTTAACATGAGAGATATTGTTGGCCCCCCCGTGAAAATCAGATTGTGAAAATGCATGGTTGAATATGAAGGATGGTTGGCTTTATGCCCTTGTTCAACATATGATATCGCAGGACAAAGGATTGGAACCTTAGTTGTTACTGCCTTGTTTAGATCACATCTAAATCAATTCAATGTGGGTGGTCATGGCGTTTGCTGTAGGCCATGACTTGTGGTTCGAGAATGGTTCCCGAAGCCATTACTACTGCGAATGGGCCTATAAGTCACATAGACTAGGGATTGACATGTATGTGAAGAAACTGAAGAATGGAATTGAGATTTGACTGAAACGAGCATGAGAAAATGTTCTCAGTGTGTTGCTCCGAAGTTGACCAAGTCTGATAAGTCCCGGACCACGTTTGTCAACCCGTGGTCAATCTGTCCAGGTCTGGTCTGGCGGACCAAGACTTGGTCAGCTCCGGACTAGAGGACTAGATCAAATGGACTAGGAACGAACTGGATACTTGGTCAGTCAAAATCACATGTCTGGTCTGGTGGACCAACCGTTTGTCATCTCCGAACCAGACGACACAAGATTAGGCAGACTGAGCTACGGTTTGCTCGGACTAACTGGTGGACTAAGCTTGGCCTGGAGGACCGATATCTTGGTCTACTAGATCGTGGTTCAGAAAAAATTTTAATTTTCAGATTTAGGGTTTTTCACTTCTATTTAAGTTTGAAAACTCGTCCAAACTTAAGAAGCAAGCATCCAAAACTCAAAACACCTTAGAACCCTAGAAAAATTGTTCTATTCGATTTCTAATCTCCTGTGATTGGATCTTGTTGTCTTTGAGTCTCTTTCCTTCATAAATCCTACCAGATACGTTCTAAAACATTTGGAATCTTTCTCTCGATGTGGATACATGTAGAGGAACTGTAATTTCAGTCCTAGATGATTATAAACAGATCTTGGATCAAGTTTTACTACAAGTTTCATCAGCAACGAGGTAAGTATCGATTCCCTTGATGGTATACACGATTGTCGGGTTTGCATGATAGGTTTCTTGGGAATAGGTTTCGATTCTTCCATTGCGTGAAACCTAGAAACCAAGTCTAGATTGGTCTGATCGTATGGTAGAAAGTTGTATTGAAACCCAACAGTGGTATCAGAGCCTAGTTCTCTATATGTACTTGTTTCATGTTTACATGGTAAGCATTAAAGTGAATGCAATCGATTGATCTATGCATGTGTGATGTTATTTTGATTTTTGAATGATGCATGGATGAGGAGGGGTCTGTGACAGGTTAACAGTGCATCGAAACACTGGTGAAATCCTAATTTTTGAAACCCAAAAAAATTTATCACGTATCTTATTTGACCCGTGGTCAGCCGAACCAAGGGGTCGAGATCACCACAAACTGAGCTATTGGTCATCCGTGTTGGGATTTTGGAGATCCCTAAAAATGCGTTCATAACAGTTTCTAGGGCTCCAATTTGGGTTTCACGCAGCGGAATACATAAAAAAGAAACCCAAACAACAGATCTTGCATATAATGATAGATGTATCGATATACCAACCTGTTTCGATCCAGAGACCTGTCACAAACGCTGAAATCCAACGTTCTCTACAGCTAGTCCACACTCACGGGTTTGCATCTGCTAGAACACAATCTGGAGGTCGGGAACAAAACCGAGATGAACCCAGGAGAGAGAGGACGACGACGAAGAGAGAGAGGGGGACAAAAATTCACTAATTTTCTTAACCTAGAATTATGTTTCTTAAACATAATTATAAGGAGATTAGGGTTTTATTAAATCCATTGGGCCTATTGGGCCTATTATGTCATAACATAATCCATTAACCTCTTTCAATAGGTATTGGACTTATTATCTTATAATTAAGCCCATTAATCTTATCATTAATCATATGGACCCATTAGACCACCTAAACTCATCCAATAGATTTCTAATCAGTTTCGCAAACTGATCGTGGTCAAAGCACCATATCCATCAATCTCACACTTGCTCCACTCATGATCGAGTTTCAGTTTATCACAATAGACCTTCCCAAGCACGCTCCAGAAAATAGTAACAGCCCTACGTGTGTGACCCTGTAGGCCCGTCCAATGCAAAAATAGTTCCGAAACTATTTCAGACTAATAATCATAGGTGGTCTCTAGCAAGACACTATGACTCCCTTGTCAGACTAGGTTAGTGTGATCTAACGAGCAAGTAACATTCAACACTTGTGTCCTTTTTGTCACGCGATATCATAAGTCAAAACAGAGACATGGAACAAGTCATCTCGTCATATTTTGACTGCTTTCTCGTTCGTTGAGTTAACTACCTACATATGACTTTTCATCTGTTTGCGCGCGTTTTAGCTCAACTCACTCAAGGAGCCCAGCGATATCTCTCTCTTTAGCCCCAAAAGGACATCGGAAGATCTATCTGACTCATCATCGACCGAACCATGTCTAACAGTGTTCGGTTTCTCCTTTCACACACGCCATTCCACTGTGGCGTTCCAGGAGGAGTTAATTGTGATACAATACCACAATCAACCAGATAGTCAGTGAACTCTTGGCTCATATACTCGCCACCACAATCTGATCGAAGTGTCTTGATCGTCTTGCTAAGCTGGTTTTGTACTTCGTTTCTGAAAGCCTTGAACATTTCAAGTGTTTCAGACTTATGTCTCATTAAATAGACATAACTGTATCGACTGAAATCATCAGTGAACGTAACGAAATACAGATAACCTCCTCTAACTGGACAACTAATTGGTCTGCATACATCACTATGTATCAGGTCCAATAACTCTGTCGCTCTATGTCCTTTCCCCTTGAAAGGATGCTTCGTCATCTTGCTCATTAAACAAGACTCGCGAGATTCAAGAGACTTAAAGTCAAATGAATCCAGAAGACCTTCTTGAATGAAGCTTCTGAATGCGCTTCTCGTTTATATGGCCTAGACGACAATGCCAGAGGAAGGTCGGGTTTAAGTCGTTCGGCTTAAACCGTTTGGTACAAACGTTATAGATTGACCTGTATCTTGACGGTTCGTCATCCAAAACATAAAGGCCATTAAACTGGTAATCTTTACCATAGAACCTCTATAAATGGGCAGACATTTGTTCTCAATAACAAATCAGAAACCATCTGAGTCTAAGCATGAAATCGATATAATGTTCTTACTGACGGCAGGAACATAATAGCAATCATGCAGCTCCAATAAATGTCCAAAAGGTAAAGTCAGACCGTAAGTCTCGATGGCTAATGCAGCAACCTTTGCTCGATTCCTAACGCGGAGATCTACTTCTCCTTTTGCCAACTGTCCACTTCCGGTATCCAATACCCACGTTGTGGAAGTAAACAAGTTAGCCTCTATAACGAAGACACCAGAAGTCGATGCTTCTATAAACTTCTTCTTCTCTTGATCTTCCAGGTAGAGTCTACTATTTCTGTACCAATGCCCAACGGCATGACAAAAATAACTCTCTTCCTTTTTAGACTTAGGCTTAGGTTCAATGACAACTCTTGTCACTTTCCTCTTGCCCTTGCTTTTGGAATGACGCATTCTACTGATCAACTATCAAAAAATCGTCCATGTCCTCTAATTGCTTACGCAATTTCGAAGTCATGTTTCCAAGTATCAAGCTAGACTTGTCCATATCATCATCCACATGCTTCCATTAAGCATCAATGATCGATCTAGAAGCCGTGGTCAGAGGCTTATCCTTCATAAGGATAGATCGCATCATCGACTTCGGTACACTACCGGTCGACGCTATGTCCTACAGAAAAAGACAAAATAGAACGAAAACACATCTACATGCAGATTCTATCAGTGATCTACTACCAGCTAGTCCATCATCAATCAATGATAACATAGATGCATATACAAGCTATATTCCCATACAGAAAATTAACCCTACAATAATTTTCTATATGGGACTAAGATCCGTATTTCACATAAGAATGAGTTGTTACACTCAGCCTTACGCTATTTAGGTAGACATCTAATGTCAATCACATCCAATGTGACTCTTAGATCCTTTTATGAGACTATGATATCAAATATCATTGCATACTCGTCTCTTCTGTACCGCTAAGTCTCAAGTCAAACTCGACAACTTAACCTAAGGTGAACCATATTCAAGCTGTGGGAACCACAATTTCCCACCCTGCCTCATAGAGATAATCCGACACGCTCAGCTTTGGCATGACCCGTGTTACGGACGATCGATGCCTTGACAGGCGCTCTAGTAATGGAAGGAACACGCTTAGCATTACATAAATAAGGGATTTTCGAAACCACACTTAGATCAAGCATCTACTTTCAAGGTATGAGAACCACTATTTCTCCATCTTACCTCACCAAGATAGCACGGCACACCCAGCTTTGGCATGGCCCATGACACGTACGATCGAGGCCTTGACAAGTGCTTTACTCATAGAGCTCCTAAATCTAACCGGTTTATGTGCAACGATTGTTCATAATCCGAATGGACAATCCAATCGATTATGCAATCCTAATCCCGAAACTCCCACTCAATCAAGCATAGACCATCCATTCGATTATGTAATCCCAATCCCGAAGCTCCCACTCAATCAAGCATATCTAATATCTTGATTAATTTACATGCATTCATTCACTATGGACCATCCAAACGAACGAATCATGTTATTCTGAATCACAGTTGATCGGGTTAAGCAATGATTGCTCAAACCAGATCCCGAAACGAAAAACCAAAATTTTTGGTGAAGCCTCGGGATATGGACCGATCGGTCCAGAGCCTGGACTGGTCGGTCTACGCAATTCGGTCTACACAGTCCAGAACGGTCAAGACCTTTCGGTCTGGAATGGTCCAGACCGATCGGTCTACACATGCAGACCGTTCAGTCCGGACATGTCGGTCCAACCGACATGCAAAACCCTAGACCGATCGGTCTAGAGGACCAGACCGATCGGTCCAGGCGAAAACGTGATCAGATATCGTTTTTGTCGTTTCTGCCCCGTTTCAGACCCGAATTCGACTCCGTTTTCGCCTGGGAATTCAGAATTCAAAGCTCTTGCAACTATGAAAAATGAACAGAAAATATACTCTAGATCCACAATCAAATCATGCATAACATCAAAGCAAACACAGATTCAAACAATTCAAATCCTATAACGTGCGTGATCGGGTTCTAACAAAATCATGCAAAGCAACCAGACTCTGATAGCACTGTTGGGTTTCCTGGGATCTCATGAGCGAATCTAATTCCTAAGAGATCAGTTCTAGGGTTTGCGCAGCTGATGTAAAACAAAATTTTTGATAAAACCCTAAAACCTAACCTGCATGATCTTTTAGAAACTTTAGAACGCTTACCTCAATCGATCAGGGGCCTGTATCAATCGATGTGTTCGTCCGATCATTGTAGGCAGGAAGGATACCTTTCCCTCTACACGTATCCACACGGCGGAAAGGATTCCAATAGTTGGAACTTGTCTGATAGGACTGAAGAACACTTTCTCCTTTGCGCAAGGGTTTCAGGGATTTTTCTCTAGGTTTTTCCACTCTCAAAACTCCTCAAAGGGTCTGAAAGTCGTGCCAAGAGGATTAGGAGGAGGCGTTTCCCAAAGTTAATCCCACTTAAAATCCTAATTAGAGCGAGTTTAGGAAATCCCGACGTCTGGACCGATCGGTTTGGAGTTTATTTTACGTCTGGACCGATCCCGTCTTGACTATCTACAATCCAGCACATGATTCGTTTCGTACCTAATACACGCCTTTATAGTCCTCCTGTTACGCAGGACATTTGATGTATTCAAAGCACGCAACTCCTCATGTTGGATTCCGTAGATATCTCAGGTCTTAGGATCCAATCATGGAATCGTCACATGAGATTCAAGTCATGACGCTAGTCCATGTGACAATCCCATGCGGGTCATCCAGTATTCCGTTCTCCAACGATTACCTATGACTGTGATCGTATCCAATACCTATGATCATCTATATGATCATCAATCACACATCATACTAGTCTTGGTATATCATTATTCCCACAATGATACATGACTAGGGAGTTTAGTATTGTTCATAACAATACATGGATTTCATAACATATCAAGTATGCACAATACATAATGAATCAAACACTCAACCATAAGCTCATAGAAAGTGTCAATACATCAAATGTATCATAAGAAAGCTCATACAACAGTTCATCATAGAGCACTAAACCAACAATAGCGTCATGACTTGAATCTCATATGGCGGTTCCATGATTGGATCCTAAGACCTGAGATATCTACGGAATCCAACATGAGGTTGCGTACTTTGAATACGTCAAACGTCCTGCGTAACAGGAGGACTATAAAGGCGTGTATCAGGTACGAAACGAATGATATCGCGATACAAAAGGATCATCAGTCGGAATCATCACTAGCGTTCGTAAGATCACGAAAAAACTCTATTCGAGATAGGTAATCATAGTGTCTTGCTAGAGACCGCCTATGACTTGTATATCCGAAATAGAGATTTTAGATTATACTGCTATATCGAATGAGCCTACAGGGTCACACACGCAGGGAAGGACAAAACGCACGAGAAAACGACGGAAAAACCGAGACGGAAGGGGCTGGAACGGACGGACCGAAAGGGCCTGACCCGACGATCCGCCAGGTCCAGACCCAACAGGTCCCCAGAAGGCAGACCGTCCGTTCTGGCTTGCTGGAACGGACGGTCCACGTGCATTTCTGGACCGTCCATTCCGGGCTTCGGGTTTTTCGAAAATTAAACCGAAATTAGGGTTAAATCATTTTATAAGAAGGAGATTAAACCATAATGAAGGGGGCCGACTTTAGAACTTTTCTAAAGACTTTTGGTGAGATCCAAGAGGTTTGAAAAGTGACCTAAGTCTCATTTTCTTGAAGCATTATGTCGAGTAGCTGATTGGGTCCTAGCAGACAAGTTCCAATCGTTGGAATCCATTGTTGGTTGTAATGCTCTAGGATGATCCATGATATGACGTTTGACTTTGTATTGATTCATTGATTTATGAATGCATTATTTTTCCGTTATACGATTAGCATGTTTGTTGTATTTCGGCATCCTTGAATCATTAGAGAATGATTCTAAACTCCCTAGTCAGTCATCATTGTGGGAACAATGTTGAATCAAGACTAGCATGAGGTGTGATCAACGCATTGGATGTAGATCACAATAATGGGTACTCGTTGTGAACGAGTGACTGGATGACCTGCATGAGATTGTCACATGGACAGAGTCATGACTTGAATCTCATACAGCGGTTCGTTTATGGATCCTCATACCTCAGATGTCTAGAGTATCTGATTTGAGAAGTGGCGTGTCTTGACTGCGTCAAACATCGTCTTTAACCGGATGATTATAACGGCGTTGATCAGATACGTTCATGAATCATATGGAGATAGTAGACATGCAATATGAGACTTGTCACCTCCTTAACAGGAGAGATATCGCTGGGCCCCCTCGTGGAAGTCAGACTATGAAAACATGTGGCTACGCTATAGATGAAGTTGCATCTATTTTACTAGTCGATTTACCAAGACGAGAAAGCGTTTATGAAGATTTGGGGATGCGACGTTTATGTGAAACGTCTGGCTTCTGATAAGCTATCCGCCAAATCTGGTAAATGCATATTTGTGGGTTACCCTAAGGAAACTAAAGGGTACTGGTTCTACAACCCATCCGAGAACAAAGTGTTTGTTGCTCGGAATGGATCTTTCTTGGAGAGAGAGTTCGTCTCCAAGAGAGTCAGTGGGAGTAGAATAGATCTCGAAAAAGTTCGAGAACCACAAATAGTCGAAGAACCAAGTGAACAGGTCGAAACAGTTCAACCTGTATCACAAGTTGTTGAGACAGCACCTCCTAGTGAACCTCGGAGATCTGGTAGAATTCGCCAAGAGCCCACAAGATATGGTTTTCTTGTGATAGGAAACGACGAACTCATGTTGTTAGAACATGACGAGCCTACGTCGTATTCAGAGGCTGTGGCGAGTTCCGATTCCGAGAAATGACATGTTAGAACACGACGAGCCTACGTCGTATTTAGAGGCCGTGGCGAGTTCCGATTCCGAGAAATGGCACCAGGCCATGGAGTCTGAGATGCAATCCATGTACGACAACAAAGTGTGGACTTTGGTCGATTCGTTCAATGGTATTAAGAACATTGGATGCAAGTGGGTTTTCAAGAAGAAAACCGACATGGATGGCATCGTGCATACCTATAAGGCACGACTCGTCGCGAAAGGGTTTCGGCAGATTCATGGTATAGACTATGATGAAACCTTTTCACCAGTCGTGATGCTTAAATCCATACGGATTCTGCTAGCCATAGCTGCGTATTATGACTACGAGATATGGCAGATGGACGTCAAGACCGCATTCCTCAACGGGAATCTGCTCGAGGATGTGTACATGACACAACCCGAGGGCTTTGTCGATCCTAAGAGTCCGAGGAAGGTATGCAAACTTCAGAGATCCATTTATGGATTGAAGAAGGCTTCGAGGAGCTGGAATCTTTGATTTGACGTGGCAGTCAAAACGTTTGGCTTCCTGCAAAACGAAGATGAGCCATGCGTTTACAAGAAGGTCAGTGGAAGCGCAGTGGTCTTCCTTGTACTTTATGTAGATGATATATTGCTCATCGGAAATGACATTACTACCTTGCAAGGAGTAAAATCCTGACTAGGATCGGTCTTTTCGATGAAAGACTTAGGAGAAGCCACCTACATTCTAGGCATCAAGATCTATAGAGATAGATCGAGAAAGCTGCTTGGTCTAAGTCAGAGTACATACATTGACAAGGTCTTGAATCAGTTCAAGATGCAAGACTCCAAGAGGGGTGCCTTGCCAATGGGACATAACGTGGCTCTTAGCAAGACTCAGTGTCCAAAGACACAGAATGAG
>NW_010965103.1:66411-85265 GCF_000463585.1 Tarenaya hassleriana
CTGGTCCGCCGGACCAAGCTCCTGGTCCGGCGGACCGGGATCCGGAAAGTTTCCATAATTCGATTTTAAGGTTTTCTAAGCTTATTTAAGTTTGGGATTTCGTCCAAACTTAATTAAGGGCCGACCTAAAACTCAGAGAAACATCCTAGAATCCTAGAGAACCTGTTCTCTTCGATTTCTATTGTCCCGGGATTGGATCTCGTCTCTTGAGTTACCCTTTTCTTCACTAATCCTAGCAGATACGTTCCAAATCGTTGGAATCCTTCCCGTCGGTGTGGATACGTGTAGAGGGACTGTAACTTCAGTCCTAGATGATTTAGAACAAGCCCCGGATCGAAATAAACTTCAAGTTTCATCGAGAACGAGGTAAGTAACGATTCCCTCGGTGATATACACGATCTTTCGGGTTTTGTAAGTTTGGTTGCGTGTGACGTTTGACTAGGTTTAGATCTTTCTTCCGCTGCATGAAACCTAGTAAACCAAACCCTAGATCGATATGATCGCATTCTAGGAACCCGTAGATAAACCCAACATCCATCCCGAGGTGTGGATACGTGTAGAGGGTGAGGTAATCTTCCTGCCTAAAGTGATCGAACGAATTCTTCAGTTGATACAGGCCCCGGATCGATTGAGGTAAGCGTTCTAACGTTTCTACGATTCATACATGCAAGGTTCTAGGGTTTTATAATTTTTGTTTTACATCCGCTGCGCAAGCCCTAGAATCGATCTCTTAGGAATAGGATAAGCTCTAGAGATCCCAGGAAACCCAACATCACACACCCGTCACATCGCATGACGTTGGCCATCGCATCTTGCGATCATCGAAACCGTATGACATCGCACCATAGGTATAGCCTACAATCGCGGACCAATTATGGGAAGGTTTTAGCCTGCTCAACCAAGGAGAAGAAGCGGAGAAAGTCTGATCCGACCCGAACCTGAACCTGGTCCGACAGACCAGACCTATTTAGGACCAAAAAATTGTCCGATCGACCAATTGAGAGGAGACGGACCAGATCCGGTCCGCCGGACCGGACTGAACCTGAGAGAAAAGAGAAAAGAAACCTAAACAAAATGAATAAATATGCACGGTGAGATATGAGAATAAACACCGCGAGTGAATCGTTGTGTGTTTATTTTTTGGTAGTATTGCATGGCGTTGAACATTAAGACGGTGAGAGACCGGATATCGTGATATGCGTGATTGTAGCCGAGGGGATGATGCACATTGAATGGAGCATGATTGTGATTGTACTCCGATGTGTCACGAGAGGTGACATCAGCCGTTACCTGTGCGGTGACAAGCGCGTGAGGCGCATGTTGATCGCGAGATGCGATGACCAACGTCATGCGATGTAGGAGTGCAAAGCGAGACGCTCGAGCATTTGATCAATGAATGGAAGTGGAAAATGATCCACTTGTGTTGGTGTTGAGTTTCTTGTAATCAATGCACATACGCCATCCTGTGACAGTCCTCGTTGGTATCAACTCGTTGCGATCGTTCTTATGACTGTCATTCCCCCTTTCTTCGGCACTACCTGCACAGGACTAACTCAAGAGCTATCGGAGATAGGAAAGATAATACCCGCGTCTAGAAGTTTCATGACTTCTTTCTTGACGACCTCTTGAATCTTCGGGTTGAGACGACGTTGATGTTCAATATAAGTTTTCGTCGCATCTTCGAGATGAATCTGATGCATGCATAAAGATGGACTGATCCCTTGATATCTCCGATCGTATAACCTATCACTTTCCTGTATTTGCGCAGCATTGCTAACAAAAGATCGACTTGGGAGGAATCCGAGTCGGCGTTAATGATAACAGGATATGTGGATTTGGGTCCAAGGTATTCATACATGAGTCCTTTCAGAAGAGGTTTAAGATCAAGCTCCGGTGCACAGTCAGGATTCCAATAGACAGATACAAGGTCGTTTGCGACGGTAAGAACAGAATCAACTAGGGGGTTAGGAAACATACCTGAGTTGGTTGTGGGAAGAGATATGGCGTGCATGGAGTGTGGGACAAGACACGATCATGTGACACTTGCCGACACGATCGGGTCGAATGATGAATAGGTTGGATTTGAATCTGAGGAGGAGACATGATCGTGTGGAAGTGGAGACACGATCAGGTCAGATGGCTGGAGTTTTTCGGAATTCGAAACACCGGCGACACGATCGTGTTGCAGCCTAGACACGATCGGGTCAGATGACTGATTTTCACAAATGGTAGCGCGACTTTGGACATGATCGTGTGGGGGACTAGACACGATCGTGTCTAGCTCGAAATTCCCCAAAAATTCGTCATGCTCTAGAATGCGAGCATAGATCCACATCTGGTCTATATCGGTGTAAATGCTATCATGCGATAAAAGATTGAGCTCTAAAGGATCATCGTGATGAAATTGGTGTATTACCTTTTCGGGCAATGGTCCGAAGATATCGATGAAGTAAGCAGATTCTGTGGATGACGGTTGCTTGAGAGTTTTGTCTAGAGTAAATTCTACCGTCTCATCACCAATCTTCATGGTAAGGCGACCTGCTCGAACATGGAAAACATCATCTGCAGTGTTAAGAAATGGACGACCGAGAATGATGGATACCTTAGAATCCTCATCCATGTCTAGAACCACGAAGTCAACTGGAATGTAGAAATTCCCGACTTTCAAAGGGACGTCTTCAAGTATTCCAGCAGGGTACTTAACAGAGCGATCGGCCAATTGGAGGGCCATCCAAGTGGGTTTTAGTTCGCCCACGTTCAACTTCTTGAAGATGGAGAGTGGAAGAAGGCTGACGCTGGCTCCTAGATCACACAGGGCGCAATCGATGTAAACGTTACCCAATGTACAAGGGATCGAGAAACTACCTGGGTCTGAGCGCTTGGGTGGTAACTCGTGTTGTATCAAGGCACTACACTCGACAGTGAGAGCTACGGTCTCTTTCTCGACGACCCTCTTCTTGGTCAGGATGTCCTTCAAAAACTTTGTATACGAGGGAATTTGTAAGATAGCTTCAGTGAAAGGCATGGTTACCTCGAGTTTCTTCAACATCTCTGCGAACTTAGCAAATTGGCTATCTTCATTGTGTTTCCGCAGGCGGGATGGAAATGGTACCGGTGGAGGCCTAGGAGGAGGAGGTACGTATGCTGGTTCGGGAGTGTCTTCCGAACTAGCACGATCATTGGAAGCCTCGCTTTGCTCGACCATTGGGGAGTGTCGGCTGTCTACCTGTTTACCATTCCGCAGAGTGATGGCATTAATGTGTTCGTGAGGGTTAGTCTCAGATTTACCTGGAAGGACGCCAGACGGTCTTTGAGAATCCGCTGCTAACTGAGCAGTCTGATTATCTACGAGCTTAAAATGGGCGTCGATGCTCGCGAATTCAGTGCGGAACTCCTGAGTCGTCTTTTCATGTGCCTGCATGAGTTGCTTAATAAGAGTATATGTATCTTGAGTAAGATCACGATTACCAGGAGGTGTGGGATTGTTGTAAGTCTGCCCCTGAGCTCTGTAGTTGGAGTTCTGATTAGGACCCCTGGATTGAAAAGCAAAACCGGGTGGAATCCTCTGTTTCGGGTTGTGAGATGTTCTCGGGTTATTCGGTGTGGGATTCTCGACGTTGTTTGACTTGTAAGAGAGATTGGGATGATTCCTCCTCCCTGGGTTATACGAATTCGTGTAGGTGTTGTTGTTCACGTAGTTTAGATCCTCAGTTCTCTCTTCCACTGCATACATGCCGAGATCGTCTTGTGGTTGCGTAGGAGCATCTGTGGTAGAAATCAAGTTGGCGTTTGCGAATTTAGCATTAAGCGCTGTCAACTGATCAATAACCATCTTCAGGCTGGGATCGCCTTCTCTCCTTGGTACATCACGAGAATATTCACTCGGAGCATCTTCTTCTTGAGCCATCATTTCAATGTGTTGTTCCAGCTCCGTAATGACTTGTTTTGGATGCTGCCACCGCAAGAGGCACGGATCAGAGTCTTGGTATCGTTGCGGAGTGATAGCTCCTATTTTTCTCTATATTTTGATGAGAGTTTGTCTAAGTTTTACGGGATAATCACATGCATTCATAGATATTCTAGGCGTGTTAGGACACAAAACCCGGTTGTGCTTTAGTTTTGCAGATTACAGGTTCCGAAGATGATTGGACTCGAAAAGGAGCTATTTGGAGTGTTAAAGAAGAAGTCCGGATGAGGTACTCATGTTGCGACATCAATAACGTTTTTTAAAGAGGTCCAAATCACGTCCTAGTACAGGGGAGAACCTTAGAGAACACTTAGATACAGACTTTTGGAGAGCTTTTGGTGAGAGAAGAATAGAAGTTCACGAGATTTCGGGAAGAAGAAGGAAGATTCGATCGTGGAGACTACACATCTACATGAGCTTTTCTCTCCTCTCTTTTATCTCTTTTTCTCTGTTCTTTTTATTGTTTTCCATGAACCGTGAGTAGATCCACGACTATGGGTTTGGGATTCGTTTGTGTTTTGGGTACGTTTGAACCCTAACTTGGATTTCGGTTTTGATTTGTTTCGGTCCTATTGATTTGCGCTTTTATTCGATTGATGTTTGCTAGTCCCTTGGTCAATTATCTTAGATTCTAAACTACATAGAGATATGGGTTTGGTTTCAGATCAAAATCAATAGGATATATCGTATTATTCACATAGAGATATGGTTTAATCGATCTAGGGTTGATGGTAGCGTTCTTCATGCACCTAGGGTTAACTTGAATAGATCGAGAGATTGACGAGTTACTCTGTAGGTAGTGAGTTGGTAGACCGAGAGGTGTTGTTTGATGATTCCCGAATACAAGTCATAATCGTTATTCTCACATGCTTAGCATATACCCATACATGCGAATACGATCCCTACACCCGTAGTCATCCTTGCTTGATAGGTCACTCGTTTTCAATGCTTTCTTATTTTGTTTTCCATTGATTCCATATATTTTCACCATCACTTCCTTGCTTTCTTTATTTAGTTTCGATTAAGGTTTATATTTAGCTATCGGTCCTTGCGTTCGACCCCGTATTAGGACGATCCGTATCCTTGCAGTGACTTGTGAATCGGGTATTAATTCTAGACTCGGTACACACGTATCAAGTTTTTGACACCGTTGCCGGGGACTGGTTAGCTTATTTCTAGGTCTTTATTGGTTCTAGATCTTTGCTTGTTTTTTTTCTTTTTGTTTTTTTCCTTTGATTTTTGTGGATTCACTTGGTCTCGAGTTCTTCTTTTTCTTCGCGGTTTGCAGGGTTCTAGTGCATGACAAGGAGCTCTACTCGGAGAGAAGACCTAGTCTACGATCTAGAGATTGAGCGCACTTTAAGAGATATCCGAACTCAGCAGAGAAGAGAAGCTATGTCGAGGTCAAGCAGTTCGCACGACCATCAACAAGAGTGTGCGGTTCATGATGAGGAGCATCAGGAGAATCAAAACCACATGAACCAAGAGCACATGAATCCGCTCTACGATCAGCGGACCGAGGGCGAAGCTACTTACATCGCAGAGGAGACTTTGTGTTCTTACATTGCACCGAAGCACACCCAACTCCTATCATGCATCAACAAACCGCCCATAGACAGTTTTGAGCTACCGCCATAGTGCATCACGATGTTCAGTCAGGCGAGTTTCAGAGGGCGGCCTACAGAGGATCCCATTGCTCACTTGACTCAGTTCAAGATGCTGTGCAGATCAGTTAGGAAGCCAGAGGAATGACCATTGGGGATGTATATTTAGAGGCTTTTCCTTTTTCAGTGATGGACCAGACAAGAGATTGGCTCTACACCCTTGAGCCGAACTCGATTACGACATGGGAGGAGCTAGAGGAGCAATTCATGGCGAAATATTATTCCCCAGAGAAGACCCGAGTTGCACAGTGAGCTATTCACAACTTCACTCAGGAGAGTAATGAGAGTGTATACGATGCATGGGAGAGATTCAAAGGCTATCAACGCCTTTGTCCACACCACGACATGGATAAGCGACTGTTGCTTTCCACGTTCATCCACGGACTGAGAGACGATACTAGAGCATGGATGGACGCAGCTTGTGGAGGGAGTGTATACGACATTCCCTTTGACACCCTAGAGATGCAGATTGCGAACCCGAACGCGCCTAGGAATCATCCTGGTTTCTCCTACGGAAACCTGAGCAGAGCATTGAATGCACAACAACATGGCGTCCCCAGAATCCCTCACAATCCCCCGGGCATCACTCAGTTACGTTTTCAGGGGCAGAATCAAGGATATTCGCAGCAGAATCCAGGTTACGGACAACAGAATCAGGGTTATCGAGCACCTCAACCTGTGAAGAACGATGAAACGGACATCAAGACGATGCTTGCCCAGTTAATGCTCGATCAGAAGACATCATTTACTGAGTTGAAGACCGAGATACAAAGCATAAAAGTCAGGCAAGACACTTTTGAGAGGAGATTAGATGGAGTTGAGGCTCATCTGAAGCATGTGGATATGCAGATCGCACAGCTTGCTTCACAACCCTCTAGACAGCAGGACACATTTCCGGAAAAGTCCGAGCCGAATCCACGAGAGCACGTCAATGCTATTCAGCTTATAAGTGGAGAGAACTTGCATGATATAGTCCATTTGACCACAGAAAAAGGGACGACGTCTAGATACGCTATTGAAGAGAAAGGGAAAGCCATTGCTTACAGGACGCCTCAGGTGAATGTGAGGGAGCCGAACCGCCATATGTACTCCTCCACCTAAGGTACCACCCGTTCCGTTTTCTTCTAGATTGAAGAAGCATGTTGAGGATACATAGTTGTCTAGATTTATTGATATGCTTCGAAAGTTAGAGGATGCGAAGCCCTTTTATGAGACTATGCTACGGATACCCTATTATGCGAAGTTTCTGAAAGATATCTTGACTAAGAAGATGGTGATTGGGAAGGAGACAGTAGCCTTGAGCACAGAGGTGAGCGCTGCGATTCTACAACATGAGTTGCCACGAAAGAGATCGGATCCAGGTAGTTTCTCGATTCCCTGGAAAATCGGAAACATTGAGATTGACCGTGCGTTGTGCGATCTGGGTGCCAGTGTGAGCTTGCTTCCATTGTCTATCTATAAGAAGCTCAATATTGGAGATCTTAAGCCGACGAGGATGGCACTACAGTTGGCGGATCGATCCGTCAAGTATCCTACAGGTATTCTCGAGGAGGTCCCATTGAAAGTCGGAGATTATTATGTTCCCGTTGATTTTGTTGTTTTAGACATGGACGAGGACTAGAAGATATCGATTACACTAGGCCGACCGTTCTTAAACACGGTCGATGCGGTGGTTCATGTTCGTGCTGGTCGTCTCACGATGAAGATAGGTGACGAGACTGTGGAGTTCACCTTAGATCACAACATGAAGCAGCCATCCACCACCGATTCAGCATGCTATGTCGATGTGCATGAGATCCTCAATGAAGAAGTCTTTGATCAGTTTCGGAAAGTCGATCCTTTAGAGATATCTCTTCTTGCGGTGAATGAAAGCATATACAACAATTGGGAGGATATCCGGGAGCTTACGCGAGCATTGAATGAAAGATCGGACGAAGACGGATTTTTACAGAAGGCGGATCCGGACCGATTCAACCTGGAAACAGACCGGATCCAAGTACAGCCTTCCGAAGATAAAGTGGATTCAGACTGATTCCACCTTGAAACGGACCGGATCCAGTCTTTGAGCAAATCGGACATTTTTCACATCGACGCGCCCAATTCTTCTACGAACGTCTCCGAATCCTCCACGACGACTACTAAAGACGTTCTAGAGACTGGAAAGCCATCACTTAGCATGGGGACGCTGAATAAAGCGGGTTGGATTTTAGAGAATGCCCCGAAGGTGAAACTGAAGCCCTTACCTCAAGGGCTTAGGATAAAGGAGCACACACACATGGATAGGAACACAAGACCAATGTTGGAGAGAGGTATGCATCCCGCTCATAATTCTATATCTGTGTTTGAACCTTCCATTACAGGTTGTCGAGTAAGGAAAATGAGCAAGAGATGATCGAAACGAGCAAAATCATCGCTCAAACGTCCACAAGATCCACCTCCTTCACAAGTTTGGAAACCCAAGGAGGACAGAAGGCTCAAGCATCCACGAGGTCCAAAAGATGCGCTTAACGCTCAACATCCAAGGTGGCGAAAGATTGCGTGTCTTCGCCTCTCAGACTCTCCCATTATTTGAGCAAGATAGGTTGAGCTAATGACGTTAAACAAGCGCTTCTCGGGAGGCAATCCGAGCACTAGGTAACTTTTCTTTTTCTTTTATTTTTCTTTGTAGCATAGGTAGTAGGGACCATGGTTGTGTTTTGGATCTTTTGGAATGCATTGCTATTATTATGCTTTTGTTCGGATAACGTTTGTTGTTCTATGAACGTTTACACCGGCACACGAGAGAGCATCGACTTCGGAGAGACAACATTGGATAGGTTCCAATTCACAGAGTGTGTGAGAGTTCCTGCGTTTGACGTGAGTTAACTTCGTTGCGAGCGAACGAATTTCGTAGAGCTAAGTCTTCTCTATCCCTCTTATACGATCTTTTTCACACGTTGTTTTCGATTCTAGTTTTCCGAGCAAGAGTCTACACCGTGGACAGTGTACGGTTCAAGTCTGGGGGGTGGATAGATCCTTCATACATTCAGGCCTATCTACTTAGGATTGCATTTAGTTTAGGTGCATTTTATCATGGCATATAGACTTAGGAAAATTTTTGTTTTCTTTTTGGATATCACTTTGCATTAGTTGCATTCACACGTTTTTTTTAATTTTCATATAGATGGGTTTTTGTTAGGTTTGCATAATTGCATTTTTCATATAGATTTAGGTTCATATAGGTTCACATGCATACCTCGAAAACCCGTTTTGAACATCATTTGGAAGATTTGTGGGATGATAGAGTAGGAATATCTTGATGATCTAGTGACTTTGTAGAACGTGGGTGAACCGTGTCGAATTGATAGTTCTCCAGACTTTCTATATAAAGTTTGTGGGGTAGGGTTGTTATTTGGAACCTGCGGAGTTGAAACGACTAAATCCAGGTTATAAGTTTCGTTTAGAACCTTTTTCCGAGACTTACAGGTCGATGAAATCTAGTTCAACAAATGCCTTGGAAAAATAAAGCATCTAGACACTCCGCTGTCAGAATCTCATCAACGAAAATCGTTCGAGGACATGAGTGCATCGATCGATGGTTCGGGTCTAAGTTGTGGGTCGGACATCGCATTCTAAAGAAAAAAAAAGAAAGAAAAAAAGAGGAAAAAAATGAGAAGGAAAAACTGATGTCCTTCAACTTCAACGTCCTAGAAACCCGAGATGCGTGCGTTTGACAGAAAAATCCTACAAAAAGGTAAAAATCCAGGTATGAAGTAGAACTTAGATCGAAGAGGCTAAGTTGAGAAAAAGATGGGTTCAGAAATATGCTTGGTGAAGTTGTAGAGACTCTAACAAGTTCTAAGTGGCAATAAAAATCCTATGGCTAGGTAGATTAGTCTTTGGTAGAAAGATCATAGTAGACCGGTTTCGGTATGATTCTTGGAAAACTAGTATTGGATGGATGTTTTTCTTTTCAATCTCACGATGATGCTATTTGATGTTCGTCATTCCCTGTTTTGCAGATTTTATTCCCTCGTTCTTTACTTGAGGATGAGCAAAGGTTTAAGTCTGGGGGGATTTGATAACTCCTATTTTTCTCTATATTTTGATGAGAGTTTGTCTAGGTTTTACGGGATAATCACATGCATTCATAGACATTCTAGACGTGTTAGGACACAAAACCCAGTTGTGCTTTAGTTTTGCAGATTACAGGTTTCGAAGATGATTGCACTCGAAAAGGAGCTATTTGGAGCGTTAAAGGAGAAGTGCAATGAGGTACTCATGTTGCGACATCAATAACATTTTCTAAATAGGTCCAAATCATGCAAGACTTATACCATTGGAAAGAGCACTTCAAGAGCTTCGTGTAGACACAAAAGTGCGTAAATCCGACACTGGAACAGAAAGTTATGAGCGAATTCGTGAAGACCAGAAAACTGCCAGTGCAGGGCCGGATCCAACTGGATCCGGTCCGAATCAAGACAGTTGAGCTCGAGCCCAGGAAATGGTACGGATCCAGTCAAAAACCCTAATTCGTGATTTTCAGCATCTGAATGGGAAGAGGACTCTTTGGGAGCCACCCTAGGGTTATAAAAAATACCTAGCCACGTCCTAGTATAGGGGAGAACCTTAAAGAACACTTAGATACAGACTTTTGGAGAGCTTTTAGAAGAATAGAAGTTCACGAGATTTCAGGAAGAAGATGGAAGATTCGATCGTGGAGACTACACATCTACATGAGCTTTTCTCTCCTCTCTTTTATCTCTTTTTCTCTGTTCTTTTTATTGTTTTCCATGAACCGTGAGTAGATCCAGACTATGGGTTAGAGATTCGTTTGTGTTTTGGGTATGTTTGAACCCAAACTTGGATTTCGGTTTTGATTTGTTTCGGCTCTATTGATTTGTGCTTTTATTCGATTGATGTTTGCTAATCCCTTCAATTATCTTTGGTTTCAGATCAAAATCAATAGGATAGATCGTATTATTCACATAGAGATATGGTTTTAATCGATCTAGGGTTGATGATAGCGTTCTTCATGCACCTAGGGTTAACTTGAATAGATCGAGAGATTGACGAGTTACTCTATAGGTAGTGAGTTAGTAGACCGAGAGATGAATTCTCTATCTTTGTTGTTTGATGATTCCCGAATACAAGTCATAATCGTTATTCTCACATGCTTAGCATATATCCATACATGCGAATACGATCCCTACACCCGTAGTCATCCTTGTTTGATAGGTCACTCGTTTTCAATGCTTTCTGATTTTGTTTTCCATTGATTCCACATATTTTCACCATCACTTGCTTGCTTTCTTTGGTTTAGTTTCGATTAAGGTTTAGATTTAGCTACCGGTCCTTGCGTTCGAGTCCGTGTTACGACGATCCGTATCCTTGCGATGAGTTGTGAATCGGGTATAAGTTCTAGACTCGGTACACACGAATCACGGAGCCCTCGGAGAAAGGTGTTGATCAGATAATTTTTGTCAAGCCCATGATGAGGGCATGATTTCTGATATCCTTTGTATCTTCTCCAAGCATCATGTAGACTCTCCCTTTGATCCTGCTTAAACGAATGTATACCGGAGAGAGCAGCTTGAGTGCGATGGATTGGAAAGAATTTAGACATGAACTGAACTTCCGGTTGATCCCAAGTATGGATGGAATCAGGTGCTAAGTCATATAGCCATTCCAATGCAGCATCCATGAGAGTCCAAGGAAAAGCGAGTAGACGGAGGTCATCGTCCATCACCCTGGCCTCTCTTTTGATTGAGCGGCACATCATCTTGAAATGCGTGAGATGTGCGTTCGGGTCTTCGTTTGGCCTACCCCGGAAGGAATTATTGCTAAGCATCTGAATGGTAGCCGGGTTGAGCTCAAAACGAGTTATATCGATGGTCGGTAGTCATATACTGGCCATAAGCTCGGTGTGCTTTGGCGTGTTATATTGAGCGAAGGTTGAATCAGCATTGCCTGCAGCATCACCGGGAAAAGCGAGATCTTGATCATTCTCCATCTGTTTCCGTTGTTGACGAATGTGTGTAATGTTCCTTTCAAGTTCAGGATCAAAAGGTACTAGATCTGATATCCCAGCACTTCTGGTCATGCACTAAGAAACCCTACGCACAAATGAAAAGCAACAAACAGACAAAGAAAACGTAAGAAATCACTTAGGAAAAAGAAAAAGAAGAAAAAAGATCAAGACTAGATAGGATCTAATCCTATTGCCTAAATTGTCCCCGGCAACGGCGCCAAAAACTTATGTCGTCAATCTAGGTGTAGAAATATGAATCAAGTGATAATAACCTAGACTCAACAATTAACCGCAAGTGTATGGATCGTGTGTAGAAGCTAGGGTCGAACACAGGGACAAAAGTAGACAAAGAATTCAAATCTAATCAAAGCCAAGATCCAAGGAAAATAATGGGAGTGTAGTAAACAAAACAAATAACGAAAAGCGGTTGTAAAGAATCAAAGATGAGTACTGCAGGCTTCGAGATTGCTTTACATGTAAGGATCTTTCAAAGGATACAAACTTAATGGTTTATCTATCCAGTGCAGGGAATTCAAGCTCTAAGATAGAGATCAACTCTTCCAAGTCTAATCCCACTATCCAGGTTTAATCCTACCAATATCCCGATTCAATAGTCTAAAACTCTGGATGCTTGAACAAACGTTATCATGATTCCTAAGCAAATACCCATCTCCCAATGTGATACCTGTTCTATTTATTAAATTATTTCCGGGTTAGAATCCCATATGTCTATGTGAATTAAAACCCTAAGATCATTCAATCAAGCTGCCAACAAGATCAAACGCATTAAGAACAATTCAATAAACTGAATAGAATAAATAAATCCATAAAGTCTGGAATTAAAAACCAAAGATCCCTACATAACAAATCCCTAACCTACAGCTATGGGACTGCTCGCTAAACATCGAGACGTCAGGGTTCATATCCATACAACAAAACATCGTAAAATAGAATAAGGAAGAAACTCTTAGTCGATTTCTCGGCTTCGTGATCTCTGTCTTCTACTCCGATCTCTTGCTTCTTGATAATCTCCCCCTTTTCTGGTGTGCTCTAGGTCCCTTCTCTGGTAAAAGTCTGAATGAATGAATCTCTGGAGGCTTGACCTAGTTAAGTGTTTCTTTCCTAGTTAGATTTGGAAATATTCCTGAAAAATCCTGTAAGTGACACGATCGTGTGTGTGGGGGAGACACGATCGTGTGAGATTGTAATCCCAGAGTTAGGCTCTCGCGACTTGACCCGATCGTGTAAGTGCAGGAGACACGATCGGGTGAACCTTCAATATGATTCTTGTCCTGGCAAAATGACCCGATCATGTGTTGCAGCTGAGACACGATCGGGTGGACTTATGTTTCGATGGAGATTTCTTGGTGACGAGACATGATCGTGTGTTGCTTGATGACACGATCGTGTGAAGCATTGAATCTCGTCCTTTTCGGGATTTTTGTCATTTCAAGGCTAAACACGCATTTAAACATCTCAAATGATATGAAACCAAGTAGATATATCAGATGAATTCATGCAAAACTCGTGTATATTGCGTGTTATCACCAACGTTATGCGATGTGACGGACGTGCGAGGTGCACCTAGCCATGCGATGTGGCTAGGATTGTAGGCTATACCTATGGTGCGATGCCATATGGTTATTGATGATCGTTCGATGCGATGACCAACGTCACGTGATGTGACAGGCGTGTGAGGCGCACCTAGTCATGCGATGTGGCTAGGATCTCTAGGCTAATCCTATGGTGTGATTCCATATGGATACGATGGTCATGTGATACGACGGCCAACGTTGTGTGAGGCGACGGGCGTGCAGGCGCACCTAGTCATGTGATGTGACTAGGGTTTATGGCTAGCCCTGTGATGTGATGGCATATGAGCATGATTGTGATTGATGTGAATAGTTTCATGTTATTATTACTTGTATGTTCCTTGTGGATCATTGTTGTCTCACCGTTTTTGCTGGGAACGAGATGACCGGGATCAACCCCAACTACTCACTAAGCAGTTGTGCTTAGTCCTCGTGGTTTTATCTTTTTCAGATCACGATGAGCAAGTGTAGCAATTTGGACGACGACATCGAAGAGGCAACATCGCGTATGGATATTTTCCTATTGTATGTTTTGAAATATGGAACACGGTTTTCACGTTTGCATGGCTGTGCTATTTTTAATTCGGACGTGTATTGTTTTTAAAACAAACGGTTGCAATATTTTAATTTCCGCTGCGTAACTATGTTAAACAGTTTTTCAATGTTATAATATTTTATTGATTTTTTTCCATGTGGCACATCCTGTATACGGGATACGGGATTTGGGTGTCACAACTTTTGGTATCAGAGCAACGTTCCACGGGAAAGAACGACTCATTACCTTAAGGTTTTAGAATGAAAGATGTTTTTCGAAAACCACGTCCAATGAAAAATTGTTTTATGAAAACCGTATAAGTGATGCGAGCAGAAGTTGTCGAAGGCTTAGTGAAAGTAACATGACGCATTGGAAATGTCGTCATGATATGTGATAACTTCTATTTTTCTCTATATTTTGATAAGAGTTTGTCTACGTTTTACAGGTTAATCACATGCATTCATAGGCATTCTAGGCGTGTTAGGACACAAAACCCGGTTGTGCTTTAGTTTTGCAGGTTACAGGTTTCGAAGATGTTTGGACTCGAAAAGGAGCTATTTGGAGCGTTAAAGGAGAAGTCCGGATGAGGTACTCATATTGTGACATCAATAACTTTCTTCACAGAGGTCCAAATCGTGCGAAGCTTATATCATTGGAAAGAGCACTTCAAGAGCTTCGCGTAAACACCAAAATCGTGGAAATCCGACACCGGAGCAGAAAGTTATGAGCGAAATTGTGAAGACCAGAATTCTGCCGGTGCAGGGCCGATTCCACCTGAACTCGGTCCGATTCAAGACAGCTAAGTTCGAGCCCAGGAATCTAGATCTGGTCCGGATCCACCTGGAATCGGCCCAAATCCAGTCAAAAACCATGTTTCGTGATTTTCAGCATCAGAATGGGAATAAGACTCTTGGAAGCCGCCCTAGGGTTATAAAAAAGCCCTAGCCACGTCCTAGAACAGCAGAGAGCCTTAGAGAACACTTAGATACAGATTTTTGGAGAGCTTTTGGTGAGAGAAGAATAGAAGTTCACGGGATTTCGGGAAGAAGAAGGAAGATTCGATCGTGGAGACTAAACATCTGCATGAGCTTTTCTTTCCTCTCTTTTATCTCTTTCTTTATGAGCTTTTTGTTGTTTTCCATGAACCGTGAGTAGATCCACGACTATGCGTTAGGGATTCGTATGTGTTTTGAGTATGTTTGAGCCCTAACTTGGATTTCGACGTTATGCTTGTTTCGGTTTATGGATCTATGCTTTCTTTTCTATTGGTGTTTGCTAATCACTTGGCCAATATTATGAGATTCTGAATCACATAGAGATATGGGTTTAGTTTCGGATCGAGATCAATGAATGAATCGAATTATTCACATAGAGATACGGTTTAATCGATTTAGGATTGATGATAGCATTCTTCATGCATCTAGGTTTAACTTGAATAGATCGAGAGATTGACGAGTTATTCTAGGTAGTGAGTTAGTAGACCGAGAGGTGAATTCTCTATTCCTGTTGCTTGATGATTCCCGAATACAAATACGATGTCGTTATTCTCGCATGCTTAGTAAATACCCATACACACGAATACGATCCTGATACCCGTGGTCATCCTTGTTTGATAGGTCACTCGTTTTCATTGCTTTCTTATTTCATTTTCTATACATTCCATATACTTCCATCATCACTTGCTTACTTGCTTTGATCTATTTTCGATTTAGATTTGGATTTAGAAATCGGTCCTCGTGTTCGACCCCGTGTTACGACGATCCGTATCCTTGCAGTGAGTTGTGAATCGGGTTATAGATTTTAGACTCGATACACATGTATCAAGTTTTTGGCGCCGTTGCCGGGGACTAGTTAGCCTATTTCTAGGTCTTTATTGATTCTAGATCTTTGCTTGTTTTCTTTTTCTTTTTCTTTTTTTTTTCTTTGGTTTTTGGATTCACTTGGTCTCGAGTTCTTCTTTTTCTTTGCGGTTTGCAGGGTTCTAGTGCATGACAAGGAGCTCTACTCGGAGAGAAGACCTAGTCTACGATCCAGAGAATGAGCGTACTCTGAGAGACATCCGAAATCAGCAGAGAAGAGAAGCTATGTCGAGGTCGCGTAGTTCGCACGACCATCAACAAGAGCGTGCGGTTCATGATGAGGAGCATCACAAGAATCAGAACCACATGAACCAAGAGCACATGAATCTGCTCTATGATCAGCAGACCGAGGGCGAAGCTACTTACGTTGCAGAGGAGACGTTGGGTTCTTACATTGCACCGAAGCACACCCAACTCCTATCATGCATTAACGGACCGCCAATAGACAGTTTCGAGCTACCGCCACAATGCATCATGATGTTCAGTCAGGCGAGTTTTAGAGGGCGGCCTACGGAGGATCCCATTGCTCACTTGACTCACTTCAAGATGCTGTGTAGATCAGTTAGGATGGCACGAGGCATGACCATCGAGGATGTATACTTGGAGACCTTTCCTTTTTCACTGATGGACCGGACAAGAGATTGGCTCTACACTCTTGAGCCAAACTCAATTACGACATGGGAGGAGCTAGAGGAACAATTCATGACGAAATACTACTCCCTAGAGAAGACCCGAGCTGCACAGAGAGCCATACATAGCTTTACTCAGGAGAGTGATGAGAGTCTATACGATGCATGGGAGAGATTCAAAGGCTATCAGCGCCTTTGTCCACACCACGGCATGGATAAGCGGCTATTGCTTTCCACATTTATCCACGGACTGAGAGACGATACTAGAGCATGGATGGATGCAGCTTGTGGAGGGAGTGTATACGACATTCCCTTTGACACCCTAGAGATGCAGATTGCGAAGATGGCTAAAGCAAGAGGAATGTCAGGAGATAGCATCAGACGCTCCACCGGACGGGTAGATTTGGGCGAGTCCGCTGCTTTAAAGGCAGTCATGTCAGATCTATCGGCAATCAAGCAGCACATGAGACTTAAGAATACGTCTAACCCACAGAAAGTCCAACCTAGAATGTTCTTGGTAGATCAAGCTACATCAGAGGAAGAACCGGTTGAGGATGTCAACTACGTAGGAAGGAATCAATACCAGAATCCCTCCAATCTCTACAACCCGAACTACGCCTAGGAACCATCCTGGTTTCTCCTACGGAAACCCGAGTGGAGCATTGAATGCACAGCAGCAGGGCATTTCCAGAATCCATCAGAATCCCCCGGGCTTCACTCAGTCACGTTTTCAAGGGTAGAATCAGGGATATGCGCAACAGAATCCAGGCTACGGGCAGTAGAATCAGGGTTACCGAGCTCCTCCACCGGCAAAGAATGAAGAAGCAGACATCAAGACGATGCTTGCCCAGCTAATGCTCGACCAAAAGACGTCGTTTACTGAGCTGAAAACCGAGGTGCAGAGCATTAGAGCTAGGCAAGACACCTTTGAGAGGAGACTTGACGGGATGGACGCACACATGAAGCTCGTAGATACGCAGATAGCACAGCTTGCGTCACAACCTTCTAGACAGCAAGGCACGTTTCCTGGAAAGCCGGAACCAAATCCACCAGAGCACATCAACGCCATTGAGCTAAGGAGTGGAAAGAACTTGCCTGAGACGACCCCTACCACTGCTGTAGAGGAAGGGACGACATCCGAGACACCTAAGGTGCATGTAGAGGAAGCCGAACCGCCTTATGTAGCTCCTCCACCTTACGTACCACCCGTTCCTTTCCCTTCTCTGTTGAAGAAGCATGTAGAGGACACACAGTTCTCGAGATTTGCTGATATGCTTCAGAAGCTGGAAGTCACGATACCCTTTTACGAGGCTATGCTCCAGATACCTTCTTATGCGAAATTTCTAAAAGATATTCTGACCAAGAAGAGGGTGATTCGGGAAGAGACAGTAGCTTTGAGCACCGAAGTGAGTGCACCGAAGTGAGTGCTGTGATTGACAGTGCGTTGTGCGATTTGGGTGCCAGTGTGAGCTTGCTTCCGTTGTCCATCTATAAGAAGCTTAACATTGGAGATCTTAAGCCGACGAGGATGACACTACAGTTGGCGGATCGATCCGTCAAGTATCCTGCAGGTATTCTCGAGGATGTCCCATTAAAAGTCAGGGATTATTATGTTCCCGTTGATTTTGTTGTTTTAAACATGGACGAGGACTCGAAGATACCGATTATACTAGGCCGACCGTTCTTAAACACGGCCGATGCAGTGGTTCATGTTCGTGCTGGTCGTCTTACGATGAAGATAGGTGACGAGACTGTGGAGTTCACCTTAGATCACAACATGAAGCAGCCACCCACCACCGATTCAGCATGCTATGTAGATGTGCATGAAATCCTCACTCAAGAAGTCTTCGATCAGTTTCGGGAAGTCGATCCTTTAGAGATATCTCTCCTTGCGTCAAATGAGAGCATATACAACAATTGGGAGGATATCCGGCAGCTTACGCGAGCATTAGACGAAGGATCAGGCGAAATTGGAGTTTTACAGAAGCTGGATCCGTACCGATTCCACTTGGAAACGGACCGGATCCAAACAACTTCCGAAGACGGATTTTTACAAAAGGTGGATCCGGACCGATTCCACCTGGACACGGACCGGATCCAAACTGAAGACAAACTGGAAACGGACCGATTCCACCTGGAAACGGACCGGATCCAGTCTCTGAGCAAATCGAACTTTTTCACATCGATGCACCCGATTCTTCTATGAACGTCTCCGAGCCCTCCACGACGACTACTAAAGACGTGCTAGAGCTCAGAGAGTCACCACTTCACACGGGAAAGCCGAATAAAGTTGATTGGAGTTTAGAGAACGCCCCGAAGGTGGAGATGAAGCCCTTACCCGAAGGGCTCAGGTATGTTTTTCTTGGACCTAACTCGACTTATCCGATTATAGTGAATGTTGCATTGCTAGAACCCCAGGTGGAACAGATGAGTGATTTGCTTAGACGTTATAGGGGTGTTCTTGGATATACTTTAGATGATATTAAGGGACTTAGCCCTTCGTTATGCATGCATCGTATTCACTTAGATGATGAGTCGAAATCCTCTGTTGAGCATCAACGTAGGTTGAATCCGACGATGAAAGAGGTAGTTAGGAAG
>NW_010965103.1:85413-88192 GCF_000463585.1 Tarenaya hassleriana
CACTCGTACTTTTGTTTTTTAGACGGTTACTCGGGATTCTTTCAGATCCCCATTCACCCGAGCGACCAGGAGAAGACCACCTTTACTTGTCCTTATGGCACGTTTGCTTATCGTCTATGTCCTTTGGATTATGTAATGCACCTGCCACTTTTCAGAGATGCATGACTGCTATATTTTCTGATGTGATTGAGGATATTATGGAGGTGTTCATGGACGATTTCTCTGTCCATGGACCCTCATTTGACGTTTGTTTGGCCAATTTGCATCGAGTTTTAGTCAAGTGTGCAGCGGCCAACTTAGTCCTCAACTGGGAGAAGTGTCATTTCATGGTGCAAGAAGGGATTGTGTTAGGACATAAGGTGTCTTCCAGGGGAATCGAGGTAGATAGAGCGAAGATAGAGGTCATTGAGAAGCTTCCACCGCCCGTGAACGTCAAAGGCATCCGCAGTTTTCTGGGGCATGCGGGATTTTATCGGCGGTTCATCAAGGACTTCTGCAAGATTTCTAGACCACTTAACGAGCTGTTGGCGAAAGATGTACCTTTCAGGTTCACTGCAGAATGCTCGAAGGCCTTCCAGACTTTAAAGGTAGCTCTGATCTCATCACCGATCATACAGCCCCCCGATTGGACTCTACCGTTTGAGTTGATGTGCGATGCTAGCGATTATGCGGTTGGAGCTGTGCTGGGGCAGAAAAAGGATCACAAACACCACACCATCTACTATGCGAGTCGGACTCTTGATGATGCGCAGGTAAATTACACTACTACTAAGAAAGAGTTACTTGCTGTGGTGTTTGCTTTTGAGAAGTTCAGGTCGTACTTGGTGGGACGGAAAGTGATTGTATACTCAGATCACGCAGCCTTGAAGTACTTGCTGACGAAGAAAGACGTCAAACCTCGACTGATTCGATGGATGCTACTCATACAAGAGTTTGACTTCGAGATTCCGGATCACAAAGGCACGGAGAACACAGTTGCAGATCACTTTAACGCCTTGCGATACCCGACCCTCTCCCGATCGATGATTCTTTGCGAGAGGAACATATTATGGCAGTCACTACCCGACACGAAGACCCATGGTACGCAGACTACGTGAACTATCTGGTCTCCCGAATACTCCCGTCTGAGCTTAATTATAATGGAAGGAAGAAGTTCCTCCATGACGTGCGGAATTATTTTTGGGACGAACCGTTCTTGTTCAAACGTGATACTGATGGGATGTTCAGACGATGCATTCCCGAGGAAGAGGTGCAACAGGTAATTTTCCATTGCCACTCTTCTAATTATGCAGGCCATTTCGCCGCTTCGAAGACCACAGCGGAGATTCTACAAGTGGGATTCTATTGGCCTACGATGTTCAAGGATGTCCATAGGTATGTCGCCTCATGTGATTCTTGCCAGCGCATAGGTAACATTTCTAGACGCTACGAGATGCCTCAGAATTTTATTCTAGAAGTGGAACCTTTTGATGTTTGGGGCATAGACTTTATGGGTTATTTTCCATCGTCTTTAGGGAACGTGTACATCTTAGTTGCGGTTGATTACGTGACGAAGTGGGTAGAGGTTTTGGCTAGCGCGAGGAATGATGCTAAGACTGTGGTTAGGCTATTTAGACAGATTATTTTTCCACGTTTTGGTGTTCCTCATGTTGTGATTAGCGATGGCGGCACACATTGGCAACCGGATCATCGAGACACTACTGAAGAAATACGGAGTTTATCATCGGATTGCTACTCCGTATCATCCTCAGACTAGTGGACAGGTGGAGATTTCTAACCGGGAGATCAAGTCCATTCTGGAGAAGACCGTCGCTAAATCACGCAAGGATTGGTCACAGAAGCTAGACGATGCGGTATGGGCTTACCGAACGGCTTTCAAAACGCCGATTGGTATGACACCGTTCCAATTAGTCTACGGAAAAGCATGTCATCTACCGGTTGAGCTCGAGCACAAAGTTTATTGGGAAATCAAGGTGCTCAACTATGACATGAAGACCGCTGCAGAGAAACGAGTACTCCAGCTACACCATCTTGAGGAGATCAGACTTGATGCGTACGAGAACGCGAAGATCTACAAGGAGAGAACGAAGAAATGGCACGATCGACACATTATTCAGCGATCATTCCACTCAGGTGATCTTGTCATTCTCTTTAACTCTCGTTTGCGATTATTTCCAGGAAAGCTGAAGTCCAAGTGGTCCGGCCCATTCAAGATCCATCGAGTTTTCGACCACGGAGCGGTGGAACTATATGACACCAAGGGTAAATTTGATAAAACCCTAAAACCTATCATGCATGACCTTGTAGAAACGTTAGAACGTTTACCTCAATCGATCCGGGGCCTGTTTCAATTGACGTGTTCGTCCGATCACTATAGGCAGGAAGAATACTCGCCCTCTACACGTATCCACACATCGGGATGGATTCCAACCTTTGGAACTTGTCTGCTAGGACACGAATCTTCTATTCGATCATGTGCTTTTTGAGAAAGAGAGATTGAGATCACTTCTTCAACCCCGTAGACTCTCTAAAAGGGTCTTAAAAGTTCTCTAGGTCGGCCCCTCAGTGTTAGGGTTCTTTTTCTCCTCTTATTCAAGTGATTAACCCTAGATTCGGACTTTAAAATTAAATCCGAACCCCAGACCGAACGGACTGCCTAGTAGTCCGTCTGGTCTGGACACTTGGTCCGTTCGGACCAGTTTCATAACTGGGTCCGTTCGAATTGATGGGTCAGTCCGTTCGGTCCAACATTTGGTCCGTTCGGACTGAGCTCTCTAGT
>NW_010965103.1:89168-89377 GCF_000463585.1 Tarenaya hassleriana
CTTCGTCAACGGATCAGCAATGTTGTCATCTGTCGACACTCTGCAAATGTGTACGTCTCCTCTATCTATGACCTCCCTGATAAGGTGAAATTGTCTGAGTATGTATTTGGATCGTTGATGGGATATGGGTTCTTTCGCTTGTGCGATCGCTCCATTGTTGTCACAATACAGAGCAATGGGGCTATCAGCACTAGGAATGACACCCAAGT